>NC_074721.1:38370253-38602753 GCF_947242115.1 Biomphalaria glabrata
TGCTTGGATTCGAGTAAGCTTTCCCTAGAGCAGGCAAGAAAAAAATACCAGATACTGAAGTCCTTCGAAGAGCGGTCTGCAAAGCATCCACACAATCCTGATGCAGACCCAACTGCGATGGGCAGGACAAAGCGTTTTTTTTTAATTCATGTATTTAAATATTCTACTATTGATTGGTCAGAAAAAATAAGTGGCCTATTTGGAGATTTTAGCGATAAAGCGAACAATGTCAAGGACGCTAAATTGAAGGTCACTGTTGCCAACTTCATAAAAAAGAATTGTGCCTTAATTTTAACACTATCCCAATGCGTGACAGTTGATCTGATATCAAATCTCCTTTCTTACCTCTACTTAGTTGCTCATTTGTTTTTAAATTTTATTTAACTCTTTCTCTCCGTAATTATTTTCCCACGTTTTGACGGATTTTTTTTCATTTTGCCCAATACTATTTCACTTCCTCTTATGATTAAGCTTCAATAGCTTTGTCATTTGTTATCAGAAAATGTTTTATTTGGTATAGAATTAAAGGGGAACGCATGGTCTTTTTATATAACACAAAATAAAGTTTACAAAATTAAACATTAGTTAAATTTAATGAGCTCTAATCAGCGACGGTGTCGCCAATTAGGAGAGAAAGAGTTAAGTCATAGAGTGCAAGTGTAATACTTCCTCTATATTAGAATTACTTTGTGTTGTAACCCGAAGGGCTTTAAAAAAGTGCATATATACTTTTAGTTACAAAAAAACAACTAGCTTAACAACACGTCCTTTATTCTGTACGCCGGATACACCAAAAAATAAAAGCCGCCATGTATGAACATCTCCAAGAGATATTTTAAAAAATTACTTGACATTGTGTAAGATAAATAAAAACCTAGCAAACGCGACGCATGCAACTTGTAGTTCATTAGTGCGTTATACATATATATAAGTTCAATTGTTCCTGTGTATTATGGAGTGCATTTGTGTGTCTATTTATATTGGCTGAGGATTTTTTGCTGACAACTTTAAAGATGAAATAAGACGGACGAATTTATAAAGAGGAGAGAACAGCTGATGAAAATCTGTAGGAATTTGAGTACAAGTCAGTAACAAGTCAAAGTAAAGCTCCTCTTTCAGACCTTGCTATCTCTAGGGCAGATGATGTTAAGATCAACTGTTTCATAGGACAACGGTTAACGAGAATGGTGCTATGTGGTCAGCACAACGACCAACCACATTTACTTTCCCCCCAACTAAAGTCAGGTATACATTAGTGTTGGGTGTGCTAAGAGAGCCCTAAAAAATCCAGAAATTTAAAATCCCAGTCTTAATTTGAACCCAGGACCCCAGGTTCGGAAGCCAAGCGCTTAACCACTCAACCACCGCGGCATGAGTCGAAGTAAGAGAAAGAAAAATAAAAAAGTAAAAGTACCCTATCAGACATGCAGATGATCTATTTCTGTGGCCACGGTTAACTAGGATGTCATGTGGCCAGCAAAACGACCAACTAATGTCGGGTACCCATTATAACTTGATGGACTCAAAAACGCCCAATGATTTAGAAATTAAAAAAAAATACAGTCATCACCATGATTCGAACCCGGGACCATCCCGTTTGGAAGCAAATCGAGTTGCCACCCATCAACTGCGACACCAGACTGTGTGCTTATTGAAGTGTTGAAGCGAGATGTGTTTCGCTTAAATTATCTAACACATTGTGATTTCATTGTCCTTCTATAATTATAGCTTCTACATGTATCTACATTGCAATGGAAAACTTTGGAAGCAATATTAAGAAATAGGGGTCATTGTATTGTATATTTACATAACATTTATGGACACGATTTCGTCAATTGGTAAAATACTAGCCATTATATTAGCCACGGCCTGCGGCCATAGTTAGGTATTACTGATATGGTGGATTGGATTTAGACCTATATTAAACATTTTTAAATAAAAGTAAAGAATGACAATAGGTTTAGACCTACCGTTTGTCTGTCTTTTTTTTTCTTCCCAATTAGGATATCAAAAACAATTTTTATAATCTGATTTTGTGGTATCTTTCATTTTTTAAAATGGCCACTGGGTTAATGACGCCTTAGGCGCCGATTCCCTGCTGAAATTTTCCACTAGGCGCAACGGCTTGTCTTTATCTTCTAAAAGCGAAATGTTTTGTTTTTAAAATAAAATATGCAATATGCTTTAACCTTAAAAAGATACACAATTTTAAAACTATTTGGAAGTTAAAATAAGGATGAATGATAATTACACAGCACATATCGATAACATTTACAGATATGTTTCGTTTGCCAAAATAACAGAAACATGCAAACACTTTGCATGATTAGTTTTTGAATGAAACCAAAGTGTGCGCTCACAGTAGACTGAAAGTTGACATTAAAGCTAAATCACACATCAATTAGAATTGTACAAAACTGCCTGAAATCACTGAAATTAACTTATAGATAATTAGATATTTCTAACTATTTTTTTTTTAATTGCTATATTGTATAGCACATTTTTATCTGTCTGTCTGTCTGTCTGGTAAAAAGTGTACACCTTATTTCTCCCACACCCATTCTCGGATCAAGTTGAAACTTCGCACAATTATTCATTGGCATCGACAAAGCATCATCATCTTCATCTTTCCTTTGCGTTCCTCATGGAACATAGGGCCTCAGTAAAAACACGACACTCTCCACGGTCTCTTGCTAGTTTTAAACTTGCCAGCTTTTTCATGTCCTCTCGGCTTCATACCGCATCACCATGTTCGTTTTGGTCTTCCTCTAGGTCTTGTTCCCTGGGGGTTCCACTCTAAGGCCTGCCTAGCTCTGTTGCTGGTATCTTTTCTAAGGGTGTGACCAATCCATTTCTACTTCCTCTCTAAGATCTGCACTTCTATATTTTTCTGTCCACTCATCTCCCACAGTTTGGTGCTTTCTTTTTTTGTCGTACCAGTGTATTTTTAGATGTTTCTCAGGCATCTGTTGATGAAGGTCTGTACTTGTTTTGTTGTTGTTGCTTCAGTTGTTCTCCATGACATTAGAGTTAAAGATTCTTAGTTTAGTTTTGTTAGAGATGTGGGGACATTTCCAGATTGGTTTTATGTGTGTAAATGTCTGACTCGCTAGATTTATACGAAGTTTAATGTCTTCTGCTGTTCCACCTGATACACTGACTACACTCCCAAGGTATATAAAACTATGTACTTGTTCTATGGTCTGAGAATCCAGTTCTATGTCTCCAATTTGTTTGTCGTTTATTTTAAGACAAATATGAATCTATAAAAAAAAACACATAACCAATGAGTCAATTAATTACTAGTAATTAATTATTTTATTTGATACCAAAACAATTGAAAAAGCTATTTGTCCCTCACGCATGCTCGGATCAAATTGAAACTTTAAACAATTATTTATTGTACCAAATAAAACATGAATCAATTTTTAAAAAATAAAATTAGTCAACTAATTATTGGTAATTAATTATTTTGTTTGATATCGAAATGATTTCTAATTTAGGTTCCAATACCATATCCTACAAAATGTTTATATTTCATTGACATAAAAAAATATGGGCCAGTATGAGGGTCGAATCCACAACATTATTATGAGATAACCATAAACCAGCCACCACTTCCGTGTTCGAAATTTTACCTTGAACTAAATTGTTCATTTTTGTTTACTTCAAATGTTCACACTCCATTTTCCATCCATGAAGAATGTGTTAGCTAATAGCAGGAACTAGCACAATGTTTACCTATGAATGTTTACCTCTGACTGTTTACCTGTGAATGTTTACTTCTGAATGTTTACCTGTGAATGTTTACCTCTGAATGTTTACCTGTGAATGTTTACCTCTGAATGTTTACCTGTAAATGTTTACCTGTAAATGTTTACCTGTGAATGTTTACCTGTAAATGTTTACCTCTGAATGTTTACCTCTGAATGTTTACCTCTGAATGTTTACCTCTGAATGTTTACCTCTGAATGTTTACCTCTGAATGTTTACCTCTGAATGTTTACATGTAAATTTTTACCTCTGAATGTTTACCTCTGAGTGTTTACATCTGAATGTTTACCTCTGAATGTTTACCTCTGAATGTTTACCTCTGAATGTTTACCTCTGAATGTTTACCTCTGTTTCACGTTCTCTTCATGTGCTTCTTCTACAGATGGTGCTGTCAAGTGTGATAAAACTGATTCCCTTATTGTTGCTGGTCCTCTCATTTAGCCTTGGAACTCCAGTCAAAGATGACCTGGAACCACCCACAACGCTTGAGGTAATCACATCTATCACTTGATTACTTAGTCATTGTCAGAGGCTTCACTAAGGGTTTTGTCACCCGGTGCGGTTAGCTTAGGATGTCACCCCACATAAACTTTCTCCAGTAAACACTATCATTAGTGATGTCACCCGGTGCGGACTGCACCCCTGAACCCCCCAGGTGACGCCTTTAGTCATTGTTGTGTATCGTGTACGAAACCCTGCGAAGACTGGGATTTTAAGGTACAGTATTGAAGAACGTCCAAGAGTCCACTAAGCTCGGGTAACGAACGGTATTAGACCTTAGTTGGAGACAATAAATGTGATTTGGTGTTGTGCTGGCTACACGACACCCTCGCTAACCGCTGCCTAAAGAAACAGATGATCATTACGTCATATGTCTCATAAATCACAAGGTCTGAACGTAAACTTCACAATCTCAATAACCTGAAGATTTGTTTTTCCTGATTAATACCGGAAATGGCCTAAAAACAGACATGTCTGGTCCCTGCAAATTAAAAAAAAAAAGAGCCTCACAGAAAAAAAAAATTACTACGAGATTACTTTTTATAGCTTACATAACAATTTTTTATGTATCTGAAATATATTTCTAACTCTTTTAAGTGTAAATTTTCATAATGATTCATAAAACAAAATAGAGACACAGATTTATATTACATATAATCACACAGTTAATGAATTTGAAAGCACTTTGGTTGTTTTTCTTCATTGAGTTGAATCGAATACTCTTGGATCTCTAAAGCCAATGGAATCTCCCATTCATCTGCCTGTCTGAACAAATTGTTCTGTCTGGGATGGATCCAAGCAGATGTAATTTGTAACATTCCTTTTGCCAAAGGCTAATATCTCAACACACTCGGGGGATAGGCGAGGCTAAAGGCCGAGCACACAGGGGAAACTCCCCCATATTCCTTCTCCTTACCCCAATGAGCCTTGCAGGTGTCTGCCATAAATCGCGGCACCGTGAAATATTGTGTACGGACAGTGACATTTTTGTTGTCACGGCCACCCTTACGAATTACTTGACCCTACGAAATGGATTCTTGTCTCTCTTCTCATTTCTTTTTGTGTGCAATAATAACTATTACTTTTAATTAGATGATAATATAAACATGCATGGTGTCACCGTGTTGTTTTATATGTTATGAATGTGGCTGTGGTTATCAATGTAGGCGTGGTGGTGACATTGGGTTCTTGTTACAAATCACTGAATAATGAAATGACGCTGGGTGTAGCAGACACAATAAGTAGTTTAATATAACACCACATAGTGAATACACCATACAATTCGACCCAGGAATGGTCAGTATTAATCCAACAGTAATATACGAATATCACAACTTAGTACTTATTCTATAACCAACTACTTTAAACATCTAACTCTACTGCTTATATCTTAAGTGACTCAATACAAGTGCTTGCTACAAGATCTCTATCTGGACTGACTGCCTTTAACTCTCTGGTTCACCTAAGGTCAAAAGTGTTCACCTTAGTGCAACATGGGTTGTGAATAAGATTCACAATATGGAATTAACATACACAATACAGAATTAGGGTTTCTACTCTATGGCACCAACTTTGAGGTGGTGACACATGGGAAGCAACTCAAACGCAATAGGCGCCAGTGGCTTAATTAATTAAAGTTACGTCACTGGTGCGACACGCTAAATATGTTAACCCTTAAAGTCCTACATCTTTATAAGCCTGTGACAAGAGCCATGACTGACAGCGATATGCTTAATGTAAATTACGGGGCCCTTGCCAGGCGCGGGGCCCAATTTGGGGCAATCGGTCAAATCGGAATAAGGCAGGCCCTGTTTGTTGTGGCTTTCTTCAATACCCATCAGTGCCATGGACTCAATCTAAAGGCACACCATCCAGGGGTTTGGTTAGCTTCCTTATTGACCTAATTGTCTATATTAAAGACCGTTTCCACCCTGGGCGCCACTTCGAGGCCGGGAAGCATTTCACAGGGAACTACTGTATTTTAAAAAAGCAACTATTTTAATAACAGTTTATAGGTTGTTGTTGTTTTTTTTTTTCAAATTAACAGCCCGAAACACCAGCGCCACCTAATGTAGAGGAGTCTGTTACAAAGGAGGAAGTGGAATCAAATGAGGAGTATGAGGATGCAGGAGGCGAACAAAGTCAAGTAGTAGAAAGGGAGCTAAGCAGGTCATTAAAATACTTATATTTATCTAATACATATTTTCACACTAAAAGTTACTAGCAGTAGTCTGCTCTTTGATTACACATTTCAACATCTCGTTTGCGTTCTTTAAGGAACAAAATTCAGTAGGAAAGAAAACAAATCGATATGAAGAAATGCGGTAGCAATATAATGGAAGCTAATGATAAACGTAATGAAACTAAAAGAGGAAGATTTAAGAGATTTTGTAATAAATTCACAAACAAACACCGTCAAAGACGCCCTCTTAAATAAGAAAAATCACTGTTGCCAATTCATACCAAAAAAATTATACTTGGTGTTGCAATGTAAGGATATTGGACATTTAATTCTACAGTTATGAGAAGCAGAAAGAAATAACTATATAGTGTATTAAAATACCTTCGGTCTCAGTACTGTCGTATTCCGTACACCAGAATCTGAACCATTCAACATGAAAATGAGAACTGACAAAATAAGAAAGCTACAATTTGTGTTAAAATTTCATAATATGTAGATGTGGAATAGGACGCGTGGTGGATGAGCGGTAAGGAGCTTGGCTTCCGAACGAGGTCCCGGGTTCGAATCTTGGTGAAATATGTGATTTTAACTTCGGAATATTTGGGCGCCTCTCAGTCCACCCAGCTCTAGTGGGTACCTGACATTAGTTGGAGAAAAGTAAAGGCGGCTGGTCGTTGTGCTGACCACATGACACCCTCGTTAATCGTGGGCCACAGAAACAGATGACCTTCACATCCTCGGCCCTACAGATCGGAAGGGGAAAGGGGAACTTAACTTTTTACTTATATGTGGAATGTGTAGCCGAGAGGCCAACACCGCTTGGCTACTGCTTGGCCACCTAACGAGAGGGCTCGAGTTGTGTTTGCGCAGCACGGAAACCTTCTCCCAGATAACCCCCTCCTCCCAAATTCTAGTTTCGGAAACGGGCTCACAATATCTCGGCGTCGACTTCACTGGACGGTGTGGGGTGGAGTGTGTGATAAATATGAGACATTGTCTTACATTACAAGCGTTGAGAACTGACACAAGTGCAGACATCAACAACAGACAAGCACTATGCTTCGCTACCTTCATGCGACACAGGACAAAAAAAAATGACTTGTTATTACACACGGGCTCCATTGCGGGCTAGGAAATGTGGTAACAGGTGTATTTGATCACCATATGTGTATGTATAGAGATAACTTTATAAAATAAATATGTAATAAAAAAAAATGTGTATATGACCAAATTCATTTAGCCTTCACGGAGAGATATGCAATTTTACACTCTCAAACTTCAGATAATTATGTATTTAATACAAATAGTATCTGAACAATTAACAAAGAAAATATGGACACTATTTTATGTTCAAAAAAAGGTCGCAGTGACAGAGTTGTAGAGTGCTTGGCTTTCGAGCCTAGGGTCCTGGGTTCGAATCTCGGTGAGGACTGCGATTTGAACTGCGGGTATTTTTAGGGCGCCCCTGACTCGGCCCAACTCTAATGGGTACATGAATTTAGTTAGTGAAGTTGAAGGCCGTTGGCCCGTTGTGCTGGCCACATGACTCCCTGCTCATTAACCGTGGGCCACATGACTCCCTTCTCATTAACCGTGGGCCACATGACTCCCTGCTCATTAACCGTGGGCCACATGACTCCCTGCTCATCAACCGTGGGCCACATGACTCCCTGCTCATTAACCGTGGGCCACATGACTCCCTGCTTATTAACCGTGGGCCACATGACTCCCTTCTCATTAACCGTGGGACACATGACTCCCTTCTCATTAACCGTGGGACACATGACTCCCTGCTCATTAACCGTGGGCCACATGACTCCCTGCTCATTAACCGTGGGCCACATGACTCCCTGCTCATTAACCGTGGGCCACATGACTCCCTGCTCATTAACCGTGGGCCACATGACTCCCTGCTCATTAACCGTGGGCCACATGACTCCCTGCTCATTAACCGTGGGCCACAGAAACAGATGACCTTAACATCATCTGCCCTATAGATCGCAAGGTCTGGGAGTGGAACTTAAATACTTTTTTACTTTACGTACGCACACAATGCTCATTTTAAACATTAATTATTTGTTGTGTTGTGAGTCATGCCGCATGCTGGCTGAGTGGTAAAGCGCTTGGCTTTCGAATCTAGGGACTCAAGTTCGAATCCCTATGGATAGATGACAGGGCGAGTGGTATGCTCTTTGGAATGTCACGATTGTTTCGGGCTCTACCCTTTCCGCTGCCATCACCGGTCATAGTACGGAGATGTTTGGGTTTGAATGTAATCATCTTGAAACCTTAAGGAACTACTGAAATATTTAAAATATCGTAACCACAGAAAATAGGGGTGTTTCAGCTCTGGGATTTCAGAACGACCCTAATGTTTACCTACCCTGGATGGGTATCTGATATACGATAGGTAATTAATGGTGGATAGTTTCCAATAAAATAAGTATGCTTCATTGAGATTAATAGATTTTAAAATTCCAGTATATTTCAACAACAAATGTATGCAGTGTAATTGACTAATAACGTGAGCCTTTTGTTTTTAAATTCCAGATAAATAATAATATATATATATGCTCCAGTTTTGAACTTGGTTGCAATAATTCAAATTGGTTTCTTTTATAATTTTTTTTTTCTAACTGTAACATAGATTCACTTACTTTTATTTATTTTTTTCATAAATAAAGTCTTACTTTGAACATAATAATTCCGTCCCTTTTTCTATAATTTCGAGTAAAGAGGTTTGACATTTCCACCAGAAGCACTTGAGAACTGCAAGCTACCAATAACCACAATCTTACCACCCTTGATACAAATTGCTCATTTAAAATATGATAGCCGAGGAGTCGTGGTGACTGAGTGGTTAAGCGCTTGTAGTTCCAGGTTCAAATCCTGGTGAAGACTGGGATTTTTTTTTCGGGAGCCTTAGGGCGCCTCTGAATCCACACCGCATGACAGTAGTTGGGGAAAAGTAAAAGCGGATGATTGTGCTGGCCACACGACACCCTTGTTAACAATTGACCTTTACACCATCTGCCGTATAAATCGCAAGGTCTGAATATGGAAATTTACTTTTTTTTGTTCTAATAGTACAGTGATCCATTATGAATTATCAAGAATAAATGCATAGTCAATCTCGTTTATTAAAAAAAAAAAGATAATAAGGCATGTCTTCGAGTCCGAAGATTAACGAGGAACGCAATAATTCCCGTGGTTACTGGTTACATTCCATTATTCTGCTAATTAACAAAACTTTATGTATAGCTGTTACAATAGGTAATATTTAATAATCTTTCTTTCTTTATATTAATTCTATGTAATGTTTTAAAACAAACCGGTTCGCTTTTGGAAGACCTACAGTAGCCGTTACACTTAAACTTAGCACGCTAGATAAAACGGTGATAATAGATTTGATTTTAAATAGCTTTCTTAGTTTTTGATAGCTTAAAGTAACAGTTGAAGAGGCGGACAGACAGACTACACACAACTAAATGCGGCTATTCACCTTACCGGGAAAGAAGGTGCTATTAATAATAAAAAAAACATATTTCTTGAAATATTTTTTCTTTATGTTTACCATGTACTGTGTTTGTATCTCTCAGACCAGGCAGTGTGTACAGGATCACTCTAGTGGAGAAGGGCACGACCAGAGGCAGGAGAGCAGTCAGCAACACGAATAAAATCTGGCCAAAAAAGATCCCTTATATCATTGAGACCTCTTACAGAAACAAAGGTAATGTCAATCCTGATGACAAACGTAATTATAGGAGACCAAAAGCCTCAGTAAAGCCTCAGTAAAATACTGCAAGAGTACATTTACATTTTAAACTGAATTGTGTGCCCAGACCGCTATCAACGCGTATACCTATTCAATACTAATACTACTACTACTACTAATAATAATAATCTAAAACAACAATATACCCCATCGTTATATCAACCGAGGGGATAATAACAACTGACCTCACAGACACCTTCAAGGCCCTTGGCATTCCTAGGAACATCCTCGCTGCCTGTCAGAGGGCGGTACTGCTTCAGACCTGCCACAACACCAGAAAAATCCTCGGTGGAAACTGATAAAGGGACTACGATGAATTTTGTTTCCCTTAACGAAACTCGACCCTGGCTTCGTCAGAGAATGAATGCTCGTTCTTTTATAATAATAATAATAATAATAACAATAATAACAACCCTCCACCAAGATCACTAATTTTAGTGTGTGAGACTCATGGCCGTCATTTTAAACTTGGTGTCAGAATTTTTCGCGCTTAGATGTGGAAAAAGGACTCAATGAGATGTACCTAGACTCTGATACAATTATTAACACATTGTACATTTAGGCAACAGGTGGGGGTTAGAGAATAACAGAAAGTTTTATTTATAATGCAGTATTAGGATGAGAAACTAAGTTGACCACAGGCGGACAATGGTTATGTCTGCGCTGTTTGTGGCTAAATATGTAGGTCACAGGTAGGGCTGCGAAGCCAAGTGAAATACTGCAATCCTCATTAAACTTCCACCTCGAAGTTAAACTTCCAAGCCTTTTTTTTTTTAGATTTATTATTATGAGATAATGAAACACACACCAATTAAAGTTCTTAGGACGCCTCAATTTTATTGAGGATACCACTTCTGACACCAGTTTTTGTGAACAAGCGTAACGAACTCAACGAAAGGGAATCATACTGGACGAAGATATTTATTTACATAAAGTAAAACATTTTTTTCCTTTTTGCTTTTCATTCTTTCTATTTTGTTTACTTTCTTTGTTTTTCGACTTTTCTTCGTTTTTTTTTTTCCTTTTTTTTTTTTTGCTCAGCACACCGAAATGCTTACGTTAACTCTTTCTCTCTGTAATTATTTACCACATTCTGGTGGAATCAACGCTGGTATCGTCTGTTAGGAGAGAAAGAGTTAATGACATTTTTCCGTATCTGTTTTCGGAAACGCTATTTACACACTCCCCTTGCAGGTATCTACTACACGATAGTACTGAAGCGAGCCATGCAGTATCTCATGGACAGGGTTTGCATCACATTGGTAGACGTGACGGGTCAGATCAGCGACACAGCCTGGTTGACAAACAACGGGTTCGAAACACAGTCTTACATCCGGATTACTGACAACGGAAAGTAACGAGTTTTTTTTTAAACATAAATTTCTTTTCTATTTGTGTCATATGAGGCACTTCTATACAAAGTTTATACAGCTTCCTACTTCTGTAATGTTTACTCCAGTGTTACCAAACCTAGGGCCGCGGGCTATATCCGACCTGTATCGCGGTGCGCATCTGGTCATTCGAAATTACTGCCTAAACTGTATATTGAAACATCATAGGCTGGGTTCCATAAGATTACTGCCTACAATGTATGGTGAAGCCTCAGGGGATGGGTTCCATAAGATTGCTGCCTACAGTAAATGATAAAGCCTTAGATGCTGGGTTCCATAAAATTGCTGCCTATAATATATGATGAAGCTTTAGAAGCTAGGTTCCTTAAAAATTACTGCCTACATTGTATGATGAAGCTTCAGAGGCTTGGTTCCATAAGATTGTGGCCTACAGTGTAGGATGGAGCCTTAGAGGCTGGGTTCCCCAAGAATTGACGCCCAAGCCAATCAATGGTTTTATACCTTTAATTAACTTGTAGATCTATTTCTGATACTAAATGCTTCATATATATTTGTTCTGTTACTCACTCTAGTTGTGTTGGAGAAATTGGTCCATCAAATTACGGCGGTCGACTTGTCTCCCCTTGTTCGGATTTCGTAAGTATTAAAGGGAAAAAAATAAATAGTTAAGAGCATTGCAAAAGTAATTAATTGTAGAATATTTATGAATGAATTATACTGGCTGTAGCTGGCGTCACGATTTTTTCCACGTGTTTATCTCATTTTTTCACTATATTTTTTTTACAAAGTTTATATCAACTCACAACGTCTGTCTGTCTGTCTGTCCGTCTGGTACAATTTATGTACACGTTATTTCCCTCACATCTCATTCCCGGATCAAGTTGAAACTTTGCACATTTTTCATTGTCCCTAAAATAAAAAGACATTAATTAATCAAAAAATTTACACATTAATTAGTTAATTATCGGTAATTAATTAATTAGTGGTAATTAATTGCTTAATCAAATTAATTAGTTAATTAATTAATTTAGTTTGATATTGATCAAGGGAACTAAATCTTAAAGTACTTATACATGTGACTATAAATACACAGTTCTTCCCATTAGATACGTTTGATGATTGAGTGTCGGCTCTTCGTTAAATTTTGCTTGCTTCTAGATAACATTAAGAAAATAAGTTTTAGAATATGTCTTCAGTTAAATCTGATTAGTGTAGGAATAATATGAATAATATCTCTAACTCTTGTAAGTGTTCACTCTTCCTTTGTACCATTAGAGCAGTGATGCTCAACCTAATTCGACCTGCGGGCCATTTTAATTTCCGACACTCGTGTCGCGGGCCACATGAACGAAAACGTAGGCCTACAAAAACGATAGACCTGAAACCCGTAGATCCTTTGCTTAATTAATTAATGGGATATTTGAAATGTATATTTTTTTCCCCGCCCCAGAAGATAGCTTCATTTCAGTACTAAAAATATCAGCAACATTGGGCTTCATCTCTGTACTTAGAATATGTGCTAGTTCTACAACCGAGTCATTTTCCTGTCTCTTTTTGGTAAAATATTCCCATCAATCCTCCAATTTCTAGGCCTAGTTTAACAACCTTTTATTCGCGGTTCAAACCAAGAATGCCGTCATATTTGTTTCATAATGTCGTTTATATGTTGTTTTATTTTAAATAGCCACACTTTCTCTATAAAACAAATATGTTGGCCTATTATCATGTTCCACAAAAAAAAGTAAAGAACCGTGTCACTTTTCTTGGTTGAAAACGTACATTCTACACTCAGATACCTATTTCATAAACGCACAAATGTTAAATGTCAAGGTACCAATCAATCAGGAGAAAAATTGAGGGCTCTAAGCCCCCTAACGTAAGTACAGATACATTTTTGCACCTTCTAATTCTTTTTTTTTTGGGGGGGGGGGGGAAATGGGGGGGGATTTTCTACACTTTGTGCCTACATTTCGGCGGGCCGGATGGAATCACGTGGTGGGCCGGATCTGGCCCGTGGGCCGTATTTTGGGCATCACTGCATTAGAGCATAGAGCAGATTGCCTGAGTCAGCCACAAAACCCATTACTTACAGTCTTTATAATTAACATACCCAACTAGATAGAGACTTGGATACGCTTAGGACTTAATAATCTTCTTAATTTGAAGGAACGTCTCTAGTTTATAAGAAGCGACAAGATATAGATATTGCTAGACGCTTCCGCGCTGTCTCTTATGCAGATTAGTCTGACGGATGTAGCACTCAAATAACGAGATCCAGTAAAACAGTCGAAAGGCCAACAGTATAATTTAGTCGACGCTGATAGTGACAAGTCGAACAAGAAGTTTGATAATAATGAACGGAACCGTCGAATGTCGTCAAGCTAAATCTCAATGTCCATACAAACACTGCCTCTCTCTCTTAAGCCTTCGAAAGTTTATACTTCGCTATTCTTCCTAAAATCCTAGTCTAGTTTTTACTAGTCGCATCATTGTCTCTAAGTTAAAACAAATCACTAATTGATAATCGTGTCACAACGGTGATAGAAATCTTCACTTCTGAAAGAACAGCCTAAACATGTATAACTGTCAAAACAGTGTGACTTTATAGAAATTAGATATTTTAGTGGACAGGGCAGATGATGTTAAGGCAATCTATTTCTGTCGCTTACGTTTAACGAGGGTGTCATGTGGCCAGCAAAACGACCTTTAATTTTACTTTACTTTTCAACCAGTAAGGTCAGGTTACCATAGTGCTGGATGGACTCAGAGACGCCCCTAAGGATCCCGAAATATAATAAATCCCAGTATTCGAACCCATGACCCCTCCATCCCCATCCGATTCGGAAGCCAATCGCTTTACCATTCAGCCACTGCGCCTTCAAGTCTTGAGAATGTCAATATATGTGTGCTTCTGATATTAAGATTGTTATCAAGTTTTAACGAAAGTCTATATCTAATGCTACAGTGGATCAACCTCCATGAAATGGGTCACGCCTTGGGTTCAATGCATGTACAGGAGAGCTCATACCGTGACAACTACATGACTCTCTACCCAGATAACATTCAGCCAAGTAAGTTTTCAGTTGTCTGTAGTTCGATTCTGATAATACTATTTATAAGCTGTATTTGTACATAAAAAAGATGCCAGGTGGAAATGGAGCTGGTAAGCCCTGTAATGCAACTCATCTAGGTGAGGCAGCGTGGCCGTAAAGGGCTACTCTGGTTTAAAGCCGCTGTCTTGAAATGTTAGGGAACATCCGCTGAATTGTGATGTTAGGGAACAGCAGCTGCCTTGTGATGTTAGGGAACAGCCGCTGCCTTGTGATATTAGGGAACAGCCGCTGCCTTGTGATGTTAGGAAACAGCAGCTGCCTTGTGATGTTAGGAAACAGCCGCTGCCTTGTGATATTAGGGAACAGCCGCTGCCTTGTGATGTTAGGAAACAGCAGCTGCCTTGTGATGTTAGGAAACAGCAGCTGCCTTGTGATGTTAGGGAACAGCCGCTGCCATTAGGAGTCTTTCCATAGCCACTGCATCTAAGGTTAATGTAAGCTGCATCAGTCAAGAGAAAGAAAAAGAAAGCTGCTCTATCAGCTAAAATTAGGACAAATTCATAAACATGCACGAACTGCGGCAAACTCTACCGCTCCAGAATTGGCTTGACCAGTCACTCCAGATTCTGCCCCGTCTCAAGACGAAACCAAACCAGTGTCTCATCTGGATTCATCCATTGTCTTCTGAGCCAGAGGGCGCCATATACCTTGCGGCGCACTGCAGGCTCTCTCTCGTACCTCAGAGAGTGTTAGACATTCATTAGAGACCTAACAATCATCAAACACACTAATGACAAGAATTATAACGATGATGATTATTCTAATTATATAAAGTAAATATTTGAGTGGAATTAGCATAATATGTTTGTATCGAGGTTGATTCGTAGAATATTTTTCTTAACTATTTT
Organism: Biomphalaria glabrata; assembly: GCF_947242115.1. Lineage (NCBI taxonomy): Eukaryota > Metazoa > Mollusca > Gastropoda > Planorbidae > Biomphalaria > Biomphalaria glabrata. Next base: position 38,385,799 of record NC_074721.1, read on the forward strand.
TGTTTTGTCTTTCGAAGGTCTCCTGTATTCTTACAGAAAGTACGCCAATGCTTCAGCTTTGATCAGCAGTTACTTTGATCCTAAATCAGTTCTAATGTACAGCCCAGGAGTGAGTAGTCCTAGAGTTAGTCACATTAACGTAATGGTCAATCCGTTTTAGTCAGCAATCACTACTTTCACTTATAAACAGTGGAGTAGTGAGCATAACTGGAGACCCGTGCACAGCACTTTATTGGCGCACCCCCCTATATATATTTATTTGCTATATATGATGCAAATTAATATTGTAGATCTACATATAGCAATAAAATGTAAATATTGTCGTTTTAATGTCTATTTAATTTGTAACGTTGAACGCTGTTATAACAGTTGAACTCATACACGGTTCACTGAATTACAATACTCAATCAAATTTGTCTATAATTAAACGTGTTCACTGAGAGCTTAATTATACACATTTCTAAGTTGTGATGAACACAGATCATTGTATCCAACACGCCGGTGTGCTAATTAGGGTAAAGTTCAAATGGCGTAACGGCTATTTATAAGACAAATCAAGAAACTAAATAGGGCCTAAGTCTAATTATGTGAGAATGTGTGTTAATTACAAATATATTTTATAGAACTGGATTTTGTTAAAAATTGAAAATATCCAGAAAATTTTTTTTGTCTTCGACATCTTTGGGCACCCCTCCGTTCTGCGAGTGGCGCCCCCCTTGCTCCCCTCACTCCGCCTCTGCTTCTAATGTTATATGAATGATAAGTTTACATGTGGCCTGAACCGATGACAATCGTTATAGAAGGCCTCAACACTGACCTGCAACGTCACAACATGTGGGCAGTTTAGACCAATAGCTGGTTGCCACATCGTACTGACCTGTGACGTGGCAACGAGCTATTGGTCTAAAATGCCCACAGGTTGTGACGTTGCAAGTCAGTGTTCAGTCTTTCTATAACGATGGCTCTCCCCTGAACAGTGCAAAGTCTGAAACAATGGGACAATGGTCTTCACTTATGTCACCACGTGGAGGCCGGAAATTTCGAGATTTCAAGCCTATAACCATCTTCCCACCAATGTTTCATCCCATAATTTTCAAAAAGATTGAACTATACTACTATTTTAAATGTTCACAGACCTGGTCTCGTAACGGCCTTGACACTTACTCCACGATCAGAGATGATTTCTTCAACACAGCCAGCGACACGTCCACCGATGACGTCATGTTCTACGACCTGTCTCAGCTGTACAAGTGTCGAGGTAAGACAGAGACAGCTTCAGGACAAAGACTTTGTACACTTTTAAACTAACGATTTGGGTCTTACCCATCAGAGACTAAGAGACACAGTTCCCTATGTTCCCTCGTTGTTTACATTTTGACTTCTAATTTCATTCTAAAAACATTTTACATAAATGATTTATTTCTTTTTTCAAAATGTATTGGGTCTTAACATCAGAGACTAGGAGACATAGTTCCTATGTTCTTAATCATTCTCAAACTTTTTTCTTAACGGAACAATTAATGTTGCGGGACACTTTGCTTGATTTTCTTACAGAAATTAATTCACGTGTTGGCCTACGTGTTAATTATTCCAGTAGTTCCGCACAGCGCAGTTTGGGGAACACTGTTCTAAACTTTAAATATTTGAAGATTGCCATATTCTTAAGTTTATTCCTAATCCTTATTTAAGTTTCGATTTTTAAGTCGATACTACTATGCTAAAAAGTGAACATAAATGTATATAGGCCCTATATATGCTATATCATCGGCCTCGTTTAGTTGTAGAGCGACTATAGTTCATCTCGAACACTTTTTCATGTGGCTGTGGAGCCCAATTTTGGGGAAACACTCCCGTCCAAATATGAGATGAAAGCCTGGGCATTGTTTATGATTGGATCGATGTCGCCCACACAGCAGTTCCCCCCCTCTCCGCGCAGCTGATGTGACCAAAGGAACGGAATATCCGATACAGATTGGGACCAGTAGCGCCTCAGGATCTGCAAGGATGTAGCATAGTGTGCCACAATCTGCCTAAGGGTCCACCAGCTCCTGATTTTTCCTCAGGGTTGTCTCCCGAAGCCTTTACTGTGTTTACGTATAGCCGCAAAACAGGGGAGGTTTGGATTCAGAGTTTTCCTTCTCCTAGATGGGTAGCCAACCTAGGCTGATGAGCCCCTCCTGCCAGAAGCTTACTGGTTTAGGCGCCATTTGCTCACCTTTGCCCCTTCTCCTGTCATTGATAACAGTTCCGCCGGGTTCACTATCTGAACCACATGTAAAGGCCAGGAGTTGGACTGTTTGTCAGAGGCTATTTGAGACTCATGCAATTGGAAGCATTTTATAGGTAATGATGAGCTTAGAACCATTACCACTTCCGGCGTTAACAACCTTGCGGAATATATATATATATATATTACATATGTATACATATATCAAATGAATAGTTTATCAATACTACTGTTTTATGACACTGGATATACCCATAAGCTAGCTATTTATGGATGTGCTTTCATTTTACGAAAATCTCCAATATTCATATAAAAAGCTACTAGCAAGCGTAATGCTAACGCTACATCAAATTAATTCCTATAAAAAAAATGACTGTTAAATCAATGGTTATATAAAAATTCTTATTTCCTAACACAAATGCATAACTGTTCTGCTTTTAGAAACAGTATCCAAGAAATCTGGTTACATTTATTTTTGGTAATCACATTAAAGGGAAACAATCTAAATGTAACTGTAACCAGTTATTGGTGAGCGAATTCTATGGACCTCATTCCTTCGTTACATTTTCCAGAGACATTCTGCAGCGAGACAGACGTGGACTGCTCCCCTGGGTACTACACACTAATCAAAGGCGAATGTCGCTGTGTCTGCCCCAGCGAAAGAGAGGAGAGCACTAACTGTAAAACTTTAAGGAACGGACGTAAGTGTTGGCACATTTCATTCAAGTGACTACTTCCCTTAGTATGGGTCCTTTTTTTTCTCTCCCCTTCCCTCATCATGTTCAATTTACGGTAGCTGACACAAAGGAGCGCATTTCAAACTACTAGACAGCTACTGTTGAGTACAGACATTTAAAAAAAAAATAGAGATTCAATCGAAACTTTGAAATACAAAGCTTCTTCTGCGTAAGGTGAAACAAAATATTTAGGTTACAGCTGGGTCTAAATTACTATAAAATACAGCAATTTTCTTTAAACTTTGTAAATAATACCTTATATTATTATCAAACCAAATCTATGAGTTATAGATGGACTGTTTTTTCTTGGCTAACTTCCATTATCCTATGTACTAGCCAAATATTACCCGCGGCCCGCGGGTCTTAATTTGCTTATCACTGATATGGTCAGCTGTCACAGTCTCGATTGACATGACCTGTTATATATTCACCTCGGGTTAAGAGGGTGAAAAGACACGTGAAACTCCTGATATAGAAACAGGAAGTAAGAATGACTAAATTGACTTTTAGTCAGTAGTATCTTTTGGTCAATGGAGAACAGTATTAACATTTGAGTTGAGTAGAGTCGTCTCTGGGACTTGAGACAGCACACGTATTTCTAATAGTGGTTTTCTGTACAGAGTTGAATACATATTATTGAAGTTTATTGTCACCCGCTGTGATGCGGACGTATTCTAGTAGAGAAGTTATATAGTAAAGGACTTTTATGTTTGATACCGCTGTTATGCGGGCGCAACTATATTTCTATGAATTAGATAATTTTTGTAACGACTAGCAGTGCGATATATTATTATTTATTTGTCTGCTGAAGATCTACTCAAGTCTTGGTATACCATTCATGTCCGTTATGTGTTAAGTGGACACACGAACCCCCGCATTCTTCAACATTACAAACATTAACAACTAGCATAATCTTTACATCAGCGATATAGTGTATTACGAAAAACAATTATAATACTGTTATAAATAAAGCGAATGCGTGAATGTAAAAGTATTGTAAATGGAGCTATTAATTAGATAATTGACCTAATTCTAAAATTTGAATCAAAAAGTTTGCTTATCGACCTAATTCTATTATTTTAATCAAACGTTTGCATATATATATTTTTAAATCTAGAGTCTAGAAACCATTATAATAGATGTAGATCTAAATGTACACTTATGTCTAATCCTAGGCTCTAAAACTCATAGTAGGCCTACATATTCCTACTTAGGCTACTTACCTAGATCTATACATAGGTTACTATATATTACATTAATGCAGCTTAATCTTAAACTACTATACATCTATAATATCGTTTTCGTTTAATTAGGCTATTAAATTAATTTACAGCATCTACAACAGCAAAGTGGCCACTCACGCCTTTTGTTTTATTTGCTGGAGGGCCACAGCATACATGTCCCGTCGGATTTACCCCTGGATGGTACTCTTTCACCGGCACCAGCCAAATATCCCAGGCTGTCACCAAGCCACCAGTTCTCTTTCCTGTCAGTGGTAAGACCAACGACATCCCTCTGTGTACCAAGGACGCCCCCAGCGATACGCCTATAGACTGGGAGTCCTGGCCTCCTGGTGGTCAGTACTGTATGGTCAAGCCAGCTAGTGAGTCTTGCGGAGGAGGTAAGATACAAGGGAGAGAGAGAGAGAGAGAAAGTAAGAGAGAAAGTAAGAGAGAAAGTAAAGGATAATAAGTAATGAAGTGGAGGTAGAGTTAGAGAGAGAGTGAGAGATGGTAAGAAAAGACTAAGTAAAAGAAAGAGAGAGGGAGGGTAGCAAACTTATTAATAGAGTGGTAAGAAGAAATTGAGAGAGAGAGAGAGAGAGAGAGAGGGGTGATGACTAAGTGAAAGTAGAGCAAAGAAAAAGAGAAATGGTCTAAGATTGGGAATGGAGAAACAGCTTGGTAAAGAGAGAGAGAGAGAGACAGAATAACAGAAAGGAATAACGAGGTGAGAAAAGGGAGTGAAGTCACACAAAGGTATACACAGAGAAAGAACTGTAGTGTGTGCTATTTGAATAAAATAATGAATATTCTTTTGTAGAAAGAAAGAGGGACAGATAAACTATTTGATTGATTGATTGATATTTTACAACTATTAAAAGAAAAAAATGTACCAACAAAAATATTTGTATTCACTTATAGGCTATTCCCCTTTACAATGGAAGCCTGACATTGAAAGAAATCAAATATTTTATTAATGTTCTCCAATGGTATATATAAATAGGCCTATATATATCTATCTAGTCCTGTTTAAGTATACCCGTCAACTGTTACGAATTTTGTTGGAACCTTTGGGACACCACTAGTCAGTCAACAAATTCCAATAATTTCTCTCTCCTGGCATTCTTAGAAATATAACCATATTTAAGGTTAGGTTAGAGGTGACAATTTCGATACGACAAGAACCAAGACAATTTGAAAGATCCAGTAAGTCTCTTTGGTATATGGTTGATTTATAAATTTATAACACGAAGTCTAAAAACATCTTTAGGCAAGAAACTACCCGCAAGGTAACTCAGCGCAACTTCTAGATCTGTGTCATAAATTCAAGTTGATTGCACTCTGTCGTTATTATTCCAGGGTTTGTGGAGTCCAGACTGGAAGTCCAATCGTTAGCAGCGGTCAGGTACAACGGAAGTATTGGTGACACAGTGGTAAACGGCAACAACATCACCCAGAAATACTGCTGCAGGTTTCAGGAATCCACAACTTTCCCAATAGACCTGCCCAACCGTGACCCTTTTAGACTGATGGTTCGAAGTACTTGCCCTAAAATAAGAGGTGAGATTTACATACATGTAGTGGACATATATATTCTAATAGTAAACTATATAGGATATACGAGCGTATGAGAGTAGGGTTTGATGTTATTAAGGACTTCTTACTATATACATAATTTATATGTATAATTACTAACTTGACATTAACTTTGGCTTTTACAAGAGCCTAACTCAGCGTACCCAGTCCTGTAGCATAGGCATGGTCTCTAACCACAACTCTAGCAAGCATGATTTCTAAAGACGAACCTAATGTCATGTGTTTTAGAACTAATGATGTATTTATGTGTATTATATAATAATATATATTTATGTGTATTGCATGTTTTTTATGGTGTATGATGAGCTTGTGCCTACATGTTACTTTGATAATTACTTAAACAGTTTTTGTGTAACTTTCCAGTAGTCTAGAAAACTAAATCGTCATAACATATATATTTCAATAATTATTAATAGTTTTTTTTTTATTTGTTATAATTTTAACAAGCAAGGTGCATAAATTTTTTGTAGGTCTTAAATCAGTGTTAACAAGAAACAACTTGTGGTCATCCATCTACACACTGACCAATGCCAGCACTTCCCCGTATTGGCCATTCTCGACCTGCTTGACCACATTCTCCTGCTACTACCTGCCCCCTGTCTACGGTCAGTGTTTACATTTATATGTTCAGGCTTCGTGTTATCTATAATATACATTTTTATCTTAGTCAAACGGGGGAGGGGGGGGAAGTAGCTGGGTGGTAAAAATATTTCAAGAAGACTCGATTTCGATGCTCAATTGGAGCTGAGTTGAGTTTGTTGAGCGCCCACTGGTCCACTAAAGAGATTGGACTATAGCAAACTGAGCATGTTAGTGGCGCTATACAAAAGCAATAAAAAAAAAAGGTTCCTTAAGTCATGGCGGAGACAGAAGTGTATCTTTAATGTCCTCCCACAACAGGAGAGTGGGGGGGGGGGGTAAAATTAAAGAAAATATATAAATATTTACCTTAATTAAAGAGTGAAACGTTTAGACGAATCGGGTAAACCCGACCCGCAGCCCGCGGGTCATATTCGGCTAGTATAGATATAGCTACAATACTGATCCAAACTGCTACAATTACACTTAATATATGTTGTATTTTTAAAAGTATTTTGCATATTTTTTATTGTTTATATATTTCTTTCTAAATACGTTAATAGGCCTACTCGTATTTTTAGTTGAGAAAAAATAAATGTTTCATGCATGTATTTGAAATGTAATAGTTTCGAACTAGTTGTCTTGGTACAGTGGTACTAATATAAGCTTTCTATCAGTTTGTTTTCAATAAATGTCTTCATTTTTCAAGCTGTCTATGTGTCTCTATGGAATAAGGGATTACTCAAACAGGCCAATATACGTGTTATTTATGTCGTGTGAAAATTCGCCGGGCTTAATATCTAAGCCACACGAGCAGGCAAGGTGCTGGACTTAGTTGTCAGAGGCTATTTGAGACGCATGCCATTAGGAGTATTTTATAGACAATGGGAGCTTAACCCCATTGACACCCCTGGCCATGACAACCTTTGAAACTAACTAACAGGTGAAGGGGTGAAGGCGGATACCTGGCGCCATAAAACCGGGAGCTTCGGGCAGATGGAGCTCGTCAGCCTAGTAAAGCAGTTCATCTAGGAGAGGGGTACTCTGACTTTAAACCCCCGCTGCCTTGCGGTACCGAGGCTTCAGGAGACAACCTCGAGGAGAAATCAGGAGTGAAGCCCCTTAGGCGTTGGGAGTATCAGCTACGAAATTCCCACCGGCAGCTTCTGCAACTGAGCTGGTGTCAAATGTAACGCGATGCATTCCTTTGGATCACATCAGCAAGGTCAAGAGAGGGATCATGACGCATGGGCCACCCATGACCCCTTTATCCAAGGCCCAGGAATACGCCCCGGAGAGGAAACTCTGGTGCTGCTGCAAAGCGTGTGAAAATACATTCCTTCATTGGGGTGAGGGTTAAGGTGGTTCTGTCATGGCCTGTGGTAGAAAGCTATTCTACTAGTCAAGGGGTTTCAGGCTTCAGCGATATATTCTAGGCCTGCTTTGATGAAAAGGAAACGGATCCGAGACTTTATTAAACTGATTCTTTATATATTCTTAGTTCCAGAATTAAAGCTTTGTATTTTTCGTTGAGGGGGTCTTTTAATTATTATTTGGAATTAAGAGTTAAGGTTAGGGATTCGAATCGATATTTTCTAAGTGTTCAGTAATTGTTTAAAAGAAGAAATCTATACTAAATTATATCACCCGAAACGCATTATCTGATTAAAACAATCCCATCGGAACATTGCGTCACTATTGTATCTAACAATCAAATATAAAGAGCGTTACATATGATATAACCACACAACTTTTCATCGCATTCAGAGAATGGAATTTCTTCAGTTTGCCGGTTAAATTGTAAGCTATATCTAGTAGTATACCAAACATCTAGTGTCTTTGAGGCCAGCGAAATAATTTAAATGGCAATGCCAAGGAAAGTAAATGTACTTGTTACAGGAAGTTTTATTTTCTTTTTTCCAGGATGTAATCAAGACATAACTCTGGATGCCACCACAAGGACAGCAACAGTTACCACCCCTGGCTTCCCAACTGCAAGAGAACCCAACAGAAGATGTTTCTACAACTTCAACGTAATGATACACCTGATAAATTAAAATGCCAATATCTATATAGGAAGAATTTAATCTTCATTATCACTAAGCGTGCTTAATACTTTGTATGTTTTTTATTAGGTGCTAAAATAATTTAAATGAACTGAACGGGTTCTCTGTTATTGGATTATTCATTATTCTACAGACTTTTAACTTTATTGAAATACTGAACTATTTATTAGATTTTAACACTCAATGACCATCTACCAATAGAGAATACACACTTGATAGCACTATAAGCTCACAGCCTTGTTTGATTGATCTATCTAACACAGCCTCATTTAAGTGACTGATTTATCCAATACAGCCTCATTTAAATGATTATCTAGCACAGCCTCATTTGACTGATTCATCTAATACAGCCTCTTATTATTTATTTATCAAACACAGCTTCGTATGAGTGATTTATCAAACACATCTTCGTTTAAGTGAATAATTTATCCAACACAGCCTCGTTCGACTGATTTATCTAACGCCGCTTCATTTAAGGGATTGATTTATGTAATACATTTATTAATTTATCCAACACAGCCTCGACTTTTCTTTTCAGGTTCCTCCTGGGTCACAAATCAAACTAACATTCAATACATTTGATTTGAGTGTGGCCAGTGATGACAACTTTCTTATCAAACGTTACCACAAGTGGCAGGATCCGTACAGGTCAGAGATCTAAGTAGCTTTTCAAGCCCTTAGAAAAAAATATAACAAGTTATTGGCCCTACAAATCTTATGAGACAGTTCTAATAATGATTTTATATCATTGAAAAGACAGTTTTATGACTGTGTTTTATCTATCTATCTATCTATCTCTAAATCCTGACTTACTCCTTGATTTAACTTTGAGTTTTTTTCTGTTTTAAATAGTTACCTATTAAGTCTAAATGATTAGAATTAGAAGATTTCCCTCAGTAAGCATCTAATTTCAGTCTTAGATCCATATTGTAATGTATCTGTTTTATATACTGACACTTTGCTGTTCTATACTGACGCTTTGCTGTTCTATAATGACACTTTTCTGTTCTATCCTGGCGTAGAATCGACGAGACCAATTTCCCGAAGGATACCATCAGTGAGGGAGACTATCTTAGTGTAGAGTACTGGTCAGGGTTTGATGTGACCACCAAGAAGGGAGTCAGTTTCACTGCCAGTGTGATACTACGTGAGTTTTAACAGTCTCTTATTGTCTATGTCTTACTTCTTAGTTTCTCGCCTAAAAAAAAGTTCCCCTTTCAGACTATAGAGTAGATGATGTAAAGGTCATCTGTTTGGGTGGCCTACAGTTAATGAGGGTATCATGTGGCCAGCACAACGACCAACCGCCTTTACTTTTCCCCAACTAATGTCAGGTATCCATTAGAGGCTCTCAAAGATCCTGGAATTAAAAATCCCAGTCTTCACCAGGATTTGAAGCCAGGACCTCCCGGTTCGGATGGCAAGAACTTTACCACTCAGCCGCAGCGCCTCCATTTCTCACCTAGGTTTTACTTTTAATGTGCTCATTACATGCATTTGGTTTGGCTTGTTTGTTTTACCGTTGTTGTTGTTCTATAATTATTCAATTTGCTTGGTTGTTATTTTGTGATTTTAACTCTTTTATTGCTATTTGTTTTCATTCCTTTGTTTTATACCTTTGTTCTAGTTTTCATTTTTTTTTTTTGTCTAACGCAATACAATCAAGTCCATATGACAAAAAGATAATACCTTTGTACAAACTTCATCTAAGTGATTAATGATTGAAAGACTAACAAGTAGAATGTATATGTATAATCACTTATGGTTGTTACGTTTAGGTGCAATTGACCATTCCAGCAAGTGGTCAAGAGTTCAAATCGTGTTGAATTTTTATTTATTTTCGACTTCGAAAAAATCCCCTGTCTTGCTATATTACAATTCAATTATTCTTCACACATACTTATGAGAGGAATGTTGATTTGTCATTGTACTGGCTATATAACACCATCGTGTACTTAGTTTACGGTATACCATTAGCCAATCAAAGTGATAATTGTTTCACTGGCCCTTTTCATTTTTGTTTGTTTTCAAAGCTGAAGAACTCTGCTATGATAGCGCACAGAAAGGGGCAGACTACTCAGGAAATACTTACATCACAGAAACGTACGAGGAGTGTCTCCCTTGGTCCCAGACAGTGGACTGTGATAACTTTCCAGAGTAAGAGACGGATTATGATTATTCATGACGTTATTTATAGAGTCGCTGTGTTTATGTGTCTTAGAAAGCATCTAACAAGTTAAGGGTTACCAGACATCCGGCAAAAGGACACATCCTCCTTTTTTATGTCAGGTCCTCCATCCATTTTGACCTAAGATGTAAAAATGTTCTGCTTTTGCTCTCTTCTATACAACAATGCCAATGACATATCATCCAATAATCGAACCTATTTCTTCATATCTTCAGGCTTAATCTCACAAACTCAATGTTATTTGACCAGTAGGCTACTGATACTTTAATCCTTTGCAGGGCAGAATTTATTAGATTTTAACACTCAATCGCTAGCTTTCAATTGCACAGCAACATAGAAGCTCTTCAAGTTCTGCATAAACAATTTATCGAAGTATAAGGTTTGTCTTGGAGTCAGCTAACAACCATTTCCTCCTGAGCGATGCGGTGAGGCTGAGAAGCATTGTCCAGGATAGTAGTAGATCTAGCCCTAAATTACTTCCCTTTCTCAATACTCATTGTTTTGGCCGGAAGTGTATAACCTATTCTCATCTATATTTTAAAATATTTTGTGAGAATTAGCAAATATTTAAGATCCTTCGTAATATTGTACCAACAAACACTTACCCATAATAAATTTCTATTCTGTACACACAGCACTGATGCTCTTTGGCTTCTACGATCAGAAAACTCATGTAGGAATCCAGAAGGAAGCATGTTGCAGCCCTGGTGTTATATCAGTAGAAACGGCACCTGTTGTCAGAAACGGTACTGCGACGTCTGTCAACTTCGTAAGTTTAAACAGTCTGACAGAGCTGTAACTTAGATCTACAGGCCGGCCCAAAAGTAGGGTTACAGTTTGGTCTTAGGCCACTTCAACCTATGCGGCGGAAGTGGGCCCCGCACTTTTATAATTCTAGGTGTAAATTATTAAATTAAACCATTTTAACTTATCATTAAAGGGTTCCTGGAATTCTCTTAAAATTATAAAATATAAGAAAAAGTCATGAAAATCTCCTGAAATTATTAAAATCTTCTGAAAACTGATGCAAATCTCCTTAAAACAGACAAAATTGTCATTTCGGGGTGTCATTCAATATGGATCCATTGTCAGCTTTCATTCAATAAAAATGTAATAATAAGCCGAATTTTAACCAAAATAAGAAGTTCAAATGCTTAATTTACTTCAATAGCCACTGGCATAAATCTATATCAAATTCTTAGGAAAAAAAAACAAAAGCGATATTTTGCTAGTTGATAGTAAATCTAAAAGACAGATCTGAATGTTTATCAGCTTTTTGTTGAAAAAATAATATCTACTGTAGATGGCTTGTAAAGTTAATTTGACAGTGATTTTGTACTTAGTAAAGTATAAATAAAATGCAAAGACGAATTTCTTTTCTAATACAAAATCTTAATTTTCACTTATTATCCTTATCATAACCCAAATTACGCCCCACGCAATCTTTTTCGCATAGGGCCTTGCAACCTGTAGTATCTGCCCTGGTTACAGTTATTTAACTACCTTCTATATGGTTGAACTGTGCGTCAGAGCGTCCTGGAGAGTTTGACGAATGTTGAAGGAAGACATCTTGAGCATCTGAGAGAGATTAGATTGTTTGTGTTCATGTTAACAAGTATAACAAATTCCCCACTGTTCTAGTGTCGAATTTTCTACTAAATATTCTTCGTGGTCACTGTAGACCTATTGTTGTCCACCCTGTAGTATCACAGTACAACAAAAAGAAATAATAATAATACTTATAATAGTTATAAGAATAATCTTTAATATCCATAAAGAAATTTGTCTTACAATTTGTGCATTACACCAAACAAAACGTAACTATAGAAAACTAAAATATACATTCACACCAGACTCACTCATAATTTAAATGTGAAATGTTTATATCAGATAATTGAATTAATAAAATTGTCAAATCAGAAAATCCTGACCCAAAGGGAGATTTTTTAATATTTCAATTGTGGTTGGTCTCAGAAAATCTTAACTTAAGCTGCAATTAACAATTTAAGAAAGCATCTAGCATTGATTGTGCAACTATGAATCTGTATCATAGATTTATGTTTGATCTTTTAATTAGAGCTAATTTTCTAGATGATGAGGTGGTAATGTCTTATCCTAGTGTAACATGTGCTTTATGCTGACACTTCCAGCTGTTAGATGTGTACAATCTAGAATAGGATTGGATATTTACTATTTATTTGTGTACTTGCTTAACTCTGTGTACCCCCTAGGGGAGCTAAGATGACCTCATCTCTCCACCAAACTCAGTTCTGAAGAAACTATCTTTGTCTTTTCCCTATTCATTCCAATATTCTTTTCCGTGCATGTTCAGGCCAGCCCAATATCCCTTTTCTTTATGAACTCCATTCAATTGCCTGCGTTGCAGCTTAGGTGTGGACTTTCATCACAAGGTGTGTCCTATCCACCTCCATTTTCCCATTTCTAATATCTTGGGCTGTGGGTTTCTGCTTAGTTCTCTCCCTTAAGTTGACAGCAGAGTTTGCGTACTTCATGATAATCAGCTGACAAGAATTGATAATACAAAAAGATATTTCGCATTGGGTTCGCATTCTCCTATTTGTATTTTATTTCTTTTATGAATAATTGTTAATTTCAATGACATTTTTTTATCAGAGACTATTGTTGACATCATCAAGAACTGCGCTGCTCTGATGGCTGCTGATCCTGACTTCTGCTCAACTTCTCTCAGTAAAAATGGTTGTGCCAAATCTTGTGGCTACACGCCACTACCTTTAACTAGAGGTAAGACTAACATATGATTGTCTTTCAATTTCTGTCTGTCTTCATTTCCTATCTGTTTATCTTTTGTGTTTCTCAATATAGCCGTCAAGATCCATAGGCATAGAACATGCATTACAGTCCAGTATGAAGTTACTGCTGGAGAGAGGGGCAGAAGGCTCAAAGAGAGCTTTAATAAATGTCCTCAACAGGCCCTGACTTTGTTTGCATTAGATGGAACAAATGTTTTTTTGTCATAACTGCTTGTTGATTAACATGAACGAATAATAACAAAACTCTAGATATAAACTATAGGCACCATATCAGCTATTTATTCTTTCGCCATCTTGGTTGACAACAACATTTTACAAGGGATGTTACTCCAAAACACTGAGTGGTACAACCTATATAAAAACATACATCAACACTGCTTAGCCACAAAAAAATACTGAATTCTTCTTTAATTTTCAGACTGAAAGACAGTGCCTGTCTAATTGTACAGGAACAAACCAATTATTACTACCAAAATTAGAGTTTTTTTTTCACTAGCTAGATCTATACAGAAAATCTTATTATAAAATTAGTATTATAATTATATTATATATATATATTATACTTTCCTGATTATCGATGTCTGGGACCTTACATATAGGGATCATATAGTAGTAAATCTATGTAATATTAACTGGCTAATTGTGAGTCTTCTTATATAAAATGTAACTATTTATATGCTTATGTTTAGGAACATGTGAGCCCCCAACTGTTCCATCTGATGGTACTCAGTCCAGTGATGCTAAGTCCACCTACAATGAAGGGGACATTGTCCAGGTCAAGTGCACAGATTCTCCAGCAGATCCGGTGTCTGAGATGAAATGTACTAGCTCTGGATGGACAGCCTTATCCTCGGCATGCAGAGGTGACCAGAGCTTAACTTGTAAAATGTTTGTTGTAAAATGTTTTACATGTTTCGAATGTTCCTTCAGAGTTGAAGATAATTACTTCCTAGTCCAAACCTCCCGCAGGACGACGGGGGATGGGAGCGGGCAGGGTTTGAACCTGGGACCATCGATAAATCTGAACGACAGTATAGCGTGCAAACCGCATGACCAGGCAGCCATCCAACTTATTTCTCAGTACTTTGATGGTTTCCAACTTAACATTCACATAACATCAGCAATAACAATTTTGACTCTTTTGTGAGAGAAAATCTTGATTTACTACAAAAATCGAAACTTAAAAATTTTTAGATTTTCTCATTTAACAGTATTTCTTTATGTCATAATGTTTGCAAAGAAAAATCATTCACCTGATGAACCATAAAAATAACATTTATAATTTTTTTAAATATTATATCGTTACACATACAAAGAATGCATCACAAATGAAGAGACTGGTAACAGGATTAATACAGTAATTGGACCCCCATGATGACCCACTAACCGCTGTCCAAAAACCCAAACTTAAACTCTATGACCACATTACAAGGTCCTCAGGGCTTGCAAAGATCTTCCTTCAAGGAACAGTACCAGGAACAAGGGGAAGATGCAGACAAAAAAGGCGATGGGAAGACATCAAAGAATGGACAGGCCTGTCAGTGATTGAAATTCTATCCAAGGCGAAACAGAGAGGATTGGAGAAAGATTTTGTGGGTTGCCCCAACGGCTTAGAGGGATAGGTGAAAGTTGTTACATCTACAAACTTGTGCATATCATGTGATTGTCTCAATTGTAATGAAGTCTAGAAGGTTATAGACAAAATTGCTGTAATAAAAAAACTTTGATAAAAAAATATAGAAATTTTATTTTAAGAGTTCCCTTCCATTACATTCTAGATGAAAAATTAAGTTCTTGCTAAAATTCTCTGTTGATACAAGAATATGTTTAAATATAAAAACACAAAATCACACCAAACCTTTTTTTTTTTTTGTTTCAGGAGGATGCGATGACAAAGTCAGTTTCTGCCAGGACATTTTAAGATCATTTCCCAGATTCTGTTCTCACACAAAAACAAGGGCTACAGCGACTCAGTATTGTGCCAAATCCTGTAGTATTTGCTCAGGTAATTATTATAAGTTTAGATAATTTGCAATTGTTTATGCACTCTAAACTATTATTCATTTTACTATTGCTTCTGTTTATATATCTTGAGTGAATGTGTACTATTTATGGGTGCACTATATAGCTACTTCTGTCTTGGAAGACAATGGATGCGCCTAGATGAGTCACCGCTTTGATTTCGTCTTGAGACAAGTCAGAATCTGGAGAGACTGATTAAGCCAATTTTAAGTCGGCAGAGTTTGCCACAGTTCGTGCATGTATATGCATCTGTCCTGGGGCTAGCTGACAGGGCAGCTTTCTTTTTCTTTCTCTTCACTGATGCAGCTTTTGGTCTCAACGAAGCTAGAACCAGCATGCAAAATCTTGTCTGTTGGGCTATCTCCTCCCACAGAATTTCGTTGATGCCTGTGGTTCTTATGTCTTGCTAGCTAACAGCTCTGTAGGTTAGTCTTGGGTGGCCCTTGGGTCTGACTTGGGTGCACTGGAAATATCAGAACTAGTCCACCCTAAGAGGGTTTCCAAACAGTGCCCCTTTAAGCAAATATATTTTGAAACTGTAAAAGAAATTACAAATACTAATACTTATGATAATCAAATTGGCACTTGAAGATTTTTTAGTATAGAGTAGGCTTTTTTCTAGTATATGTAGTGTGTTATTCAAAGGCTTAGTGATATCTGGAAACACTGGAACCACCTACACACAAAACACATTACCTAACTCTTCACTGCATGAATACAAATAATGTTTATTTACTATGAATGATAATTTTATGATAATCAGAATGCAATTGATAACTTTCGAAAAAATAAATATGATACAAACACTGATGTAAATCTATGACAAGAAATACATGAGTTATCCTATCATTACACCCAGCACTATCATTACACCCAGCACTATCATCATCCCCAGCACTGTCATCATCCCCAGCACTATCATTACACCCAGCACTATGATCAGCATTTCCATAATCATCTCCACAGGCATCATCAACCATATCATCCATGTTATAATCACCAGCATTTTTATTAACATCCACTTTATCAGTGTAATTCCAATATGCCTCTATCACCACCATTATCCCACTAATCTTTACAAATGTCAACTTCATTGCTGTCATCACTACTATGTTATTATCATCATTGTCTTTTTGTAATGAAAATGAATTTCCCAGCAAGCAGCACCTGCAGTTCTCCCAGTGTTAGCACTTTCACTAGGACATCCAGTGCGGAAAGTGTCAGTGGTGGGGTATTCATGAGCTTTACCTGTAGTCCTGGGCTCTACTACTGGTCAGGAGACAGAGAGCGGGCCTGTGGATTGAATGGAGATCTTTTGGGGAATAATTTGGACTGCCAAGGTCAGTAATTATTCGTGTTCATGTTTTTAAAGATCTATCTTGGCCCACTGGTCATTAGTGGTCATGTAATAGACTAGACTGCTGATGTCAGTTGAAGTTTTGTAAACATTTAAATCAACTGTTTTAACATTTTAATGATTGGAATAGCCTCATAAATACTTAAAATTAAATTTAAAACATAATTAAAAATGTATACAGTATATCTAGATTAGAAAAATAGATTTTTGTATCTTCCTATGTGCATATATTTGAAATATCCAACAAAGTAAAAAAAAATAATTATAATAGTATATTAGAATGTTTTATTCAAAATCTTACAGAATGAGAATTACCTTATATATCATGCATAGCTCGAGGTGTATTAAAAAAAACACCCAAATATATACAGATTATATAATTATACATACTTAACTAATTATTATAAAATATTTATATGCTAGTCTATGATAATAGTCAAATGCCAATCCAGTTTATTAATGCATATAGTTTCTTTTTTATAGTTCAGCCACCTATCACTGATGTGAACTTGAACTTGGTCAGAAAGAGGCTTGACCTTCTGAAGACTGGCACAGCGTACTTAATGGACTTTGATACATACAGGTTGTAGTCTTAAAACACTTGCAGTGATTGGTTGTAGTTTGAATCTTTGTGTCACCAATTGCCTTGAGTTGATTGGTTTTCATTGAGTCGTCATTTTTCTAGAGATTTTACAACTTTCTTAAACTAGTAGACGATGTCACTAATCAATAACTTTTTTGTCTCTTAATAACAAACACATCAAACAGATTTTCATATTTTCCGGCAAAAATGAAGATTAATATTTCCTAACCTTAACCCAAACCTCCAGCTGGTTAGCAGGATTTGAAGCCAGAACCATCTTGATGACATTCTGGAGCTCAAACCACAGGGCTAGAGTTCCAGCCTTTATTTATTAAGTTAAACAGCTGGCACTTATGTGTCCAACAGACTTTAGCCAAATTTTTCAATCTACAGTGTGTAAGGTCACATGTTAAAGATAGTTTCCTTTTATAAGTCATTCTGCACAATGTGCATACAGAGTTCCTAGTGCATGTCTGCCTATAAGAGTTGCCATGCTGTGAAGTTAGATGGTGGGCTTAGCTTAGGGCTTAGGTCCTCCCGCGCCGTTCGGCGCATTGGGCGGCAAGCTGTCTCCATAATGATCTGTCACTGGCAATGTCTGAAGCCTCTTCCCATCTGGTGTCCACTGTTCTGAGGTCCTCCATGAAGGTGTGTCGCCAGGTAATACGAGGACGTCCCTGTTTGCGCTTTCCTCGTTTTGGCTTCCATGTTATCGCAACTCTTGGTGTGCGTAATTCATTTTGACGTAGAACATGTCCCGCAAACCTCATGCGACGCTCAGTCACAACCTCACTAAGTGTTCGACTCCCAGTTCGGCAAAGGATTTCCTTGTTTGAGATCCGGTCTGTGTAACTGACTCCCAAAATCCGTCTCAGCCATCTCTGTTGAGCCACATTTAGTCTTTTCTCAATTTTGACAGATGACTTCCATGTCTCACATGCATATGTAGCAGTTGGAATGACGATTGTGTTGAGAAGGTGTATTTTTGTCTCGAGTCCAATGGCTTGGCTAGTCCAAATAGGCTGCAGCCTTTGGAAAATGCTCCCTGCCTTTCCTATTCGGCACGCTACATCATGGTAAGCATCTCCATCATTTGTTATGATGCTGCCAAGGTACGTGAACTTGTCCAGCTCTTCAAGCTTTGACTCGCCAAGTCTGACGGGGACACCCTTTGCCTTATATCCCACTCGCATAATTTTAGTCTTATCCAAGTTTATGCGGAGGCCAATTTTGGGTGCCTCTCTGTCTAGGCTCTCCGTCATTTCTTGAATGCATTTATTTGTAGCCCCGAGTAGTGCAACATCATCAGCAAAGTCCAAGTCCGTCAATTGGAGTTGTTCATGCCATGGAATACCAAAGGCAGTCTGGTTCATTGCTCTCCTCATTATGTAGTCGATGGCTAGGAGGAAAAGGAAGGGAGATAAGATGCACCCCTGTCTAACACCTGTCTCGATTGTAAAAAACTCTGTTGTTCCCTCTTCTGTTTTAATGCAGCAACTAGACTGACTGTAAAGGTGTCGTAGGATCTGGACGAATTTTTCTGGTATACCGTATTCTCTAACTATTTTCCATAGTGATTCTCGGTGGACACTATCAAACGCTTTTTTGAAGTCCACGAAACTGATCGTTAGCCGTTGTTGGTACTCAAGACTTTGTTCTATGATATTTCGTAAAACGAAAATCTGCTCTGTACATGATCTGCCTCTTCGGAAACCTGCTTGTTCTTCTCTGAGCCTTTCATCTACAGACTGTTGAAGCCGTCTCAACAAAACAGTGCTGAAAACTTTGCCTGGGACAGAGAGGAGAGTAATGCCCCTCCAGTTGTTACAGTCTGCCAAGTTGCCCTTTTTTGGAAGCTTTACAATCACTCCCTTTTGCCAGTCCTCTGGGACTTTTGAAGTTCGCCAACAGAGATTTAAAAGATCAGTCATTCTGTTAACAATGCACTGTCCCCCATATTTTAGCATTTCTGCTGATATCATGTCTAGTCCTGGTGCTTTGTTATTCTTTAGCACTGCAATGGCCATGGTAACCTCCTCAGCAGTTATTGGGTCTGTCTTGACCTTGAGATCATTGTCTGGAGAGGGGTCCTTGAATATGTAAGTTAGGTCTGGCGACAGTTGGTTAAGGGTCTCTTTAAAGTGCTCTACCCATCTTGCATCCTGTTCTTCTTTCGTTAACAAAGTTTTGCCTTGCTTGTCTTTTATTGGTGCCCCATGTCCACTCTTTGCTCCAGTGAGATCTCGGACAATACGATGGAGGGTTTTTGTGTCATTTCTGCTTGCAGCTGCTTGTGCCTCTTGTCCCTTCTGCTCAATCCAGTCCCGTTTATCTTGCCGACAGCTTCTCTTTACTTTCAGATCTGCTTCCCTATAGGCTTCTTCCGCTAGGCTGCGATCCTGTGTTTCATTTTTCTGATCTCGTCTACGTTTGGCCTCTTTCCTCTCATCTATCAATTTCCATGTTCTGTCTTGTATCCACCGTTCCTTGTATGAACCTCGCCTCCTTCCGATAACTTCTTCTGCGCACCCAATAGTGGTATATTTGAAGTTGGCCCACTCTTCTTCAAGGGTCAATATATCTGCAAGAGCCTCAAAGCGGTTCGTTAGTTTCAATTGGAACTGTGCTGCAGTATTGCCGTCTTTAAGCTTCTCTACATTAAATGGGCGGGGTCGTGTGGCTCGTTTTGGTTGGCGTTTCAATCGGAGCTTACATTTGCCACTGACAAGGTAGTGGTCTGAGCCGATATCAGCTCCTCTGCGGGTCCGCACGTCTAACAGAGATGACCTCCATCGTTTGGAGATGCAAATGTAATCTATCTCGTTGAAGGTTTCTCCATTTGGTGCACCCTGTAAAACCACTATTGCTACAGAAACGGCAAACTCGACACATAATGAAAACTATACATGCGGCGAGGGCGGCCAAACCCTGATGACGGTGTTGGATCAAAGCCAACTGGAAGTCCAATACCCGATACATGGCAAGCCTTTCAACGCAAGGAAACCGACTCTTATAGGCACGTGGAATGTAAGAACCCTGAATCAATGCGGTAAACTGGCCCAACTTTTAAGAGAGTTTGACTCATATCGGCTGGACATCCTTGGGATCTGCGAGATGCGGTGGACGTCAAGTGGAAAAATAATCAATGATGGCAAGACAATAATATATTCAGGACATGACAAGGAGCACATTGGTGGTGTAGGAATCATCATGTCTAAAATAGCAGCTTCAGCGCTAATTGCTTGGAAGCCGATCAGTGACCGCATCATTACAGCTCGACTCCAAACAAAGCAAATTAAAGTCACTACCATCCAAGCTTATGCCCCTACAGAGGATGCAGAAGATACCATCAAAGATCAGTTCTATAATCAACTACAAACCACTCTTGATGAAACACCTACTCACGACCTAATTCTACTGATGGGAGATTTTAACGCCAAAATCAATCCCAACCGAACTGGCTTTGAATATGTAATGGGACCATATGGCTCTGCAGAAAACATCAGTGATAATGGCGAGCGTTTGATTTCTCTCTGCGCATCCAACAGCCTTTCAATTGGAAACACATATTTTAAGCACAAACAAGTTAGATGGTGATATGGCAGGAATAAAACAGACAAATAGACATGTAATTGAGACAGGAAGCAGAAAAAGCTGAAGTTAACCAATGGGTCTCATTAGAATTTCAATAGAAATCACATAAGATTAAAGTGGACCTGAGGGATAAGACAATCAAAAGATAAATTATCTAAGTGGAGGTATAATAGGGATCACCTTGGATTGAAGTGGAGATTATTTAAAAAAATAACAGTAGAAAAAATCTTTTAAAAAGATTATCTTATAAATTTCCCCCTCTGTCTTCAATCACAACTTTACATAAGAAGTATTTCAATTAAATCCGTTATTCCTCGTTATAGAGCCAAAGTCCTGTGCTGTTACATTTGTTGATGGAACTGAATGGTCACCTTCTTTATAGTATTACTTAAAACATACCTTACTATTAGAGTTTTAAAATTTTAACATGTGGCTCCAATTTCTTTTCATGTCAGAGTTCCTTTCAAAGGAGTTATCACAAGATGGTATTACTTCTGTAAAACTCCAGGTGTCATGACATTTGCTGTTTATAGAAAAGTGAAGTAAGTTCAAGTTTTAGGATGTTTAATGTAACATGCTGTAATTGTTCTCTTATTTCTTTATAAAACTAAATTGACTATGGCAGGTAAATTCTCTTGGATGCTTGTTCAGAATTTCTAGGCCAAATATCATGCAAGACAATGGGGGATGTCAGCATTGAAATCTGGTACCATCAAGATGACAGTTCAGAGCGCTTACCACATGACCAGGCAGCCATCCAGACTTCTGTTGTTTTTTTTCTCTTTCCTCTCTCAGACCACTATCTACCCCACCCCTTTCTGTATTTCCTTTCACCTCTAATTATCTTTATCTTTCTCATTCTCTCTTTTGTTTGTTTGAACCTTAACCCTCTTCTCATGATTATGTCTGATATTTGAATCTTTCTGCTATACTCTCTAAACTTAACTCTGTCTCTCATTCACTTTCACTTTATTCTCTCAATCTCTGATTGTTACGCTCATTTCTCTTGGTCTCTTTTTTTCTTTTCTGTTACCCTCTTATTCTCTTTTTTTCCCCCCGTTTTTTTTTTCCTTCTTTTGTTAAATTATGTCTAATGTTTTATACATCTTGCTATTTTATTATATTTATTTTTCTCCTTGCTTCTCATCTTATGTTTGTTGCACACAGCCACTAGCTGTTTTTTTTTTCAAATTATAGCCCTTTTTACAATACTTACAAAGACTCACTCTGTCTGTCTGTATAAAAAGTAAAAAGTTAGAACATGTTTTTTTCTCTACATAAACTACATACAATATATGTTTCTTTGTTTCTATGTTTCTCCCATGTTCCATTGCGCAATTTTTCATAGAACCTGACAAGACACGAATCAATAAAAACAAAATTAACCAATCAATTAATTATTTGTTGGTGATAAATTCTCTTGTTTGATATTGAAATAAAGGGAATAAATTTTACTTAACGAGAGAGAGATGTCGATGTGTATATGGATTAATCCCCTTTACTACATTTTGACACATTTTTTTCTCTCTCACTTCCCATTCTCATATCGTTTTAATTTCGCACAATTATTTAAAGCTGATGACAATACAGAAAAAAAAAGAAACAATTAGTTAATGTTAATCATTTAGTACTAATTAATTGATTTCATTTGTATAACAGAATGGCAGCTAAACCCTGTAATTTTCAGTAAATGGTAGTAAATAGAAGCTATTTCCCTTATATTTAAGCTTTGTTTTTAAAAAGTATTCATTTTTATATCTTGCTACTATATTCTGTTGTCAATTATTCCTTAAAGGATATTACCATCATATTAATGTCTCTTTCATATAAAACAAAATATAAAAATCTCTGTTCATTAAGACTTAATTAAAAAAAAACGTTTTTTTGTCTCCATAGCAACGTATTCACCTATGTGGGAGCAAACAACGTTACATGCCAGCCAGATTATCTGATGACGTATTACGTTCCACTCCAGGACCAGATCTCAGTGCAAGAAAAAGATGTGTTCGCAGTCTTCTCTGCTGTAGCCAACACACTGTATGTCTCTGATTGCAACTCCAATGACAAAGTGTTGGTCAATCAGGTCATTGCTGCAAACAATTTCAACGAACTAGCCACTAAACCGGTTTCAGGAACTTATTGTCTGGTTCCATCTTATGCAGCCAGAGTTCAGCCAGGTATTTTAGTGTATTAATGTATTTAATTGTGGATACAACGTGTTATACTCTATCAATCAGGTGATGGTATTTTATAAACAATGTTTTGATTGGTCTTTCAGATGCCTAAGTCAGAGATTTATTTTATTTTTGATTTAAAAATTGCCTATTACTTTCCACCCTAACAAAGTTTTCATAGAAAGAAAATGTGTTTAGTCTTGATTGAGCAGTATATACCTAAAATGAAAGGAGGGGGGTAGAGATTGAAACAAGATATAGACTAGGAATTTTTTAAAGGAGATTTGACTCCAGAAGAGTTGTGTTTGTGAATGGCAGCATGGAAACCTTCTCTTAGATACTGACCTGTTCATAATGAACCATAAGGCACTGAACTCAGCAGAGTTGTGTTTGTGAATGGCAGCATGGAAACCTTCTCTTAGATACTCACCTGTTCATAATGACCCATAAGGCACTGAACGTGTTATGCAAAAGGAACAATACTAAGAAATTTTTTTTAAATTTTAAATTAATGCAATCTCTTTATTTGTTTATAGACATACATTATAAATCTTTTTTTTATATAAATTCTAGTTAAAATTTGTGATATGTTACTTTTGAATAAGTAAGAACCATAAAGAAGTGACTTATTAAGTTATTATCTTAACAAAATATTCAATAGTTTTGCATATATCAGATTACTAAATTGTCCTGGAATAAAAAGAACTGAATGTAGGGAACTCTGAAAGAGATTAACAGTCAATCATTTAGTTTAAAAAAAACATTTTTTGAGCAAAATTATGGACAAATAAAAGTGAATTCAGCCTATTTTTGTTGTGACCAGTTGTGCTAGTGATGATCTGGTGTGGCCTACACAACACTATGCCTTTTTAATTTTCTATTCCTCTACTATAGATGTAAAACATGTTATCACTGTTTTTTATTTTTACTAAAAACTCAGATCTGTAGAGAGATTTGTCGCACAGAGCTGTGTCTCTAAAGGATTGCTTTATACAAAGCACAACAATAATAGAGAAGAAGCACAAATGTGTTTGAATATTTTTATACGAGTTTGTCTGATCAGAATTCTCTGTACTTCGTCAGACACAATTATACAGGAGGCCTAATTGGTAAAGCGCTTACCTTCCAAACTGAGGGCCCTGGGTTCAAATCCTGGTGAAGACTGGGATTTTTTAATTCGGGATATTTGGGCGCTTCTGAGTCCACCCAGCTCCAATGGGTACCTGATATTAGTTGGGGAAAAGTAAAGGCAATTTTACACAAATAAAGCATTCCCCTCAAGTCCTGTAAGAAACTTTACCACCATACTATACACAGAAGACAACAATGATATAAATTAAGCGATTTGAATTGTTGCTAAACTGCTTAACATCCTAATCTGTATCTTAGAATTCTTTATTATTATTAACTAAATATAATTATTTTTATATACTGTTCACAAAACTATAAAATTATTTCCTTGCAGCTTAACTCTAGGAGTACTGACCTATGCAATGAACAAAACAGAATCTCAATGTTGAAAATTCTTGTATCTAAATATTCTATTGTATGCCACTTCTTTGTATAAAAGTTATTTTTAGAAATAAACTGCCCTGACCTATATATATATACATATATAATTATGCATTGTTTTTTTTAGTAAAAGTGTGTCACTTATGAGAGAGAGAAAGAGAGATGGTAATGGAAAGAGCTTAGATTAATAAAATATTAGGAAAAAAATAATAAATAGATTACAGAGAAAAGAGAAATTAGAGAGATTATAGGAAGTAGTTTTAGTTTTGAAAAGAAATAAGATTATTTTACTGTTAAAATTAAAAAGGATTATAGAGTTGCAGATGGACAGATCAATGTAAGTAGAGACCTAATCCCCAGTAGAAGAGACATTAAACAGAAAATAAATGGTTTAGAAAGGCTTACAGACGTTTCAGACCATAAGAAAATTTCCTGCCATTGACGGGGACACAAAGGGTGAAAAGAAAACCTATATTAACCACGCTGAACCATGGTTATGTCTGCTCTGGTGGTGACAAAATATATAGGTCGCAGCTGGGACTGCTTAGCCAGGTCATACTGTAAACTTTGTTAACCTTCTGACTTGGAGAAAGGCCCCATTTAGGCATGGTGACGTAGAGAAATGCAAATATTTATAAGCCATAGTACTAAGCTACTAGTCAAAACAATGAATGAAACTTTTTATACTTCTACCATCAGTAGTCTAATTCACTTTCCTGGTGTAATGATGCTTCACTGGCACAAAGATACAACTAAATAGACTAATTCAAAAAGCCACCACACGGCTACCATCCTGGTGAAGACTGGGATTTTTTTAATTTCGGGATCTTTGGGCGCCTCTGAGTCCACCCACCTCTAATGGGTACCTGACATTAGTTGGGGAAAAGTAAAGGTGGTTGGTCGTTGTGCTGGCAACATGACACCCTTGTTAACCGTAAGCCACAGAAACAGATGACCTTTACATTATCTGCCCTATAGACCACAAGGTCTTAATGGGGAAACTTTACTTTTGTACTTTACTTATTCTGACTATGCGTCCTAAATGCTCACTAATTATTATTATTGTGTTGGGCATGCAGGCTGAGAGGTGCACATGTACATATGGGCTATGTACAGGCATAGCCACTTTATTCGTGAAACTGCATGGACATGACCACCATTTCGCACTACTGGAAACACTAAATTTTAGTTAATAGAACCAAATATCAAGAGGACACAAATAAAGCGTTTTTTTTTCATTTTTCTCAACTCGACCAAATTGTGTCTTGATCACATTCTTGATCTAGGCCCTTTGATTAAAAAACTCCTTTTCGCAACTTTCAGTCAGGGTGTTTCAAGGTCATTTATAGTCATCGAGAAGTACACAGAAGCTTTGTCCATACTACGCTGGTTGTTTGTGAGTGTGTGTGTTAATGTTTGTACAATGTTTTATATGTTTCGGATGTTTCTTCAGAGTTGAAGATAATCTGAATCCTAGTCCAAATTTCTTGCAGGACGACGGGGGGGGGGGGGGGGGGGGGCTGGCAGCGGGCAGGGTATGAACAAGGTGCCGATCGACAGAGCGCTTACCACACGACCAGGCAGCCATACTCTATTGTTCCAGTAGTAGTAGTAGATTGTAGTCAAACTGTCAATTGGTTTGGACCAATAAAATATTATCTTATGCTATCTTAAAATAGAAATGATAAAATAAAAAAAACTTAGAGTGACAACACCAAGAAACGACACAAAAAGTTATTTTAGAAAGACTTTTAATCACTCTTGTTACATGTTTTATTAAAGAAACAGATTGTTGTATAGGTAGCCCAACGGTTAGTTATGTTTGGAAGATTGTGGCGGATAACTAAGGAAGACTGTACGGATTCAAAGAGGAATATTGTTGGTGATAAGGGATGTAGTACCTGATTTTAAGAGGAAGATTGTAGGTGATGTCAGGAAGTCTGTATATAATTTAAAGATGAAGATTGTAGGTGATGTCAGGAAGTCTGTGTATAATTTAAAGATGAAGATTGTAGGTGATGTCAGGAAGTCTGTATATGATTTAAAGATGAAGATTGTAGGTGATGTCAGGAAGTCTGTATATGATTTAAAGATGAAGATTGTAGGTGATGTCAGGAAGTCTGTATATGATATGATTTAAAGATGAAGATTGTGGGTGATGTAAGGAAGATTGTAGATCATGTATAGAAGTTGTAATTGAAAGAAGAAGATTGTAGGTGATGTAAGGAAGTTTGTAGGTGGTGTAAGGAAGTTTGTAGGTGGTGTAAGGAAGTTTGTAGGTGATTTACAGAGGAAGATTAAGGGGATGGAAGGACAATTCGGGACGATGTTTGGAAGACTTGGTCAACTTAACCTTTGACGTAATTTGAAAGCTCCCATAGCTTAAATAGACCCCGGTGGACAACGTCGTTGTCTGTCTTAGATGTGGCAAAATATGCAGGTCGCAATTGGGTTTTGCGTGGTCACGTGAAATGCTGCACTCAACTTTAATCTTTGGAATCAAAGGCAACAGTTTACTATCTATCTACTTAATTCAAGGCAGGAGCGTGGTGGCTGAGAAGTACAGAGCTTGACTTCCGAAATAAAGGCCACGGGCTCTAATCTCTGTGAAGACTAGGTTTTTGAATTTTGGGAGTTTTAAGGCACTCATGATTCCGACAACTCCAATAGGTACCTGACATTAGCTTGGGACAAAATAAAGGTGGTTGATCGTTGTGCTGGCCACATGACACTTCACATCATCAGCCCTATTTATTATGTTAGGATTCATTAAATTACCGTATGTAACATTATATTACGTCATATCCCCCTATTTAACTCTTTCTCTCCGTAATTATTTACCAAATTCTGGTAGAATCAACGCTGGTATCGTCAGTTAGGAGAAAAAGAGTTAATATACACTATTTTAATTAATTACACAAGATTACAATGATAAAGATAATAAAAGAAAGGAGGCGCGGTTGCTGAGCGGTAAAGCGCTTGGCTTCCGAGGTTCGAATCCTGGTGAAAACTTGGAATTTTAATTTTGGGATCTTCGGGCGTCTCTGAGTCCATCCAGCTCTAATGTATCCCTGACATAAGTTGGGCAAAAGTAAACGCAGTTGGTCGTTGTGCTGACCACATGACACCCTAGTTAACCGTAGGCCACAGAAACAGATGACCTTTACATCATCTGCCCTATATATCGAAAGGTCTGAAAGGGGACTTTACTTTTTTTTTTACTTATATATCTCAAGTTCGGAAAATGGTACCTTACATTTATTTGTTGTTTACTAAACTATCGGAAACATGGACAATTGTTTCTATATCAAGTAAATAAAAGTGTGGGGTCGAACGTAATGTAAAGATATAGAGTGCAAATGTCTAGAAGGAGAAATGGATTGGTTCCATGACACACAGAGGGGAATCTAAACATATATATTTAAAAAAAAATTAAACATAAAAACTCAAACATGTCAACAGTTATTAAAAGATTTAGCAACTAAAACATATTTTTAAAATAATTAACGAAATAATAAATTTAACAAATAAAATATGGATGAATGTATTGAAGGAATAAACCGACTCAATCTATGGTCTGCCATTGCTGTAACGTGAAAAGTGGATCATGTCTGAAAGTCTAAATACTATTTTTGTTCGCTTTCATAGTTTCTACATTTATGCATAAAAATTATATCAAAATGATTTTTTTATAACTCTAGTGAAAATTTAGTGACATAACAACGTAAAGGTTTTCAGTTGGATAGTTAAATGATTTTTTTTTTTAACAAAAAAGGACTTTTGGGGAAGTTTTCATTCAATTAGATTTGTAGTTCATGATTATGGAATTGTGAGTTTGAAGAACTGTTCTAGATTTTAAAATGGCTGGTGAGAGTTTGAGCCGTGCAGGTCTAAGCGAGGCAGCTTCATGGTCTGAACTGGGGAGTTGAATGTATTCTGGCGGTGGGGTACGACCTTTGACCTCGAAGTCTTCAAGATGACCAATAGCACTATGATTGTTATGGCAAGGCACGAAGCGAAGACCCCCAGGACGATGACTGCGGCCAAGTAGTCCCGTTGGTTGGTACACACCTCTGACACACCAGTGCCACCTAAAGAGAAACAAAATAAAATATGTTCATACTCTTCCGAAAATTTCGCTAATGCAAGTTAATAGTATTATTGCTAGTAATTAGGAAAAGTTAGTTCCCTTTAAGCATTTTCACGTTTTTCTTTTTTAACTTGATTTGTTTGTTTTTAAATCATTTCGAACTTCTATCATTTGTGGGATATATTTTAACTAAGACTGCAATCGCCCAGTCACAAAGATAAAGGCACATTCCATATGCTAGAACAAATTTGTACCAATGCTCCTTCTTCCCTATTGATATTAAAGCATGGAATGGGTTGCCTGAGCCAGCTGGGACAACCAGTGACTTGGCAGAATTTAGGTCATTGGTTAACGTGCATGACTCGTAAGACATAATCATCTTCTTTTTGAAATAACGTCTGTATTTTATAAGATAAGAAGATTGACAAAAGTACAGGGGTCTGGTGAGCTTTTGCCCCAAGACATTCGGCAAGCACGACCCTGCATTATAAGTACGCGCCATTCTCTTCATAAACCAAAAGCCCTACTTATAGGTAATTAACCCAGTTGCTGTGTATGAAAAAAAACCGTAACAAAAAAAGTTTTTGGCCCTCGAAGGTATGATCACTGCACTTTGACCAGACCTTAATCAGCATGGGAAAGAGGTGGATCTCTACTTTAAGGCAGTCCAGGTCATACCAATTATTTGCCAAGATAATCTTTCAGCAATCAAAAGAATCTTTTAAGTTGCAAGATTTTTCTTTCCACGTTAGTGCTAGATATATAAGCTCCAGTAATGTCGGTTGTTATTCAAGTTTTTTAGTCTTTTGTTTTAATCTGTAATCTTATTCTGCAAAGAAATCTGTGCTGTTGTTAAATCATTTAAGTCAATGCAACATTTGTGACAGTCAGCTGACAGCTCCAACTCTTATTTTAAACGTTTGTAGCTAGGTAACAATTTTTCCAAAATTTATCACCGACTTCGCAACTATAGTAAAGTATAATGTTTGTAGCATTACAAACAAGATTTAATAAAGTATAAAGTGTAAAGAATAAATATGTGATAAGTAACAATTTTTCCAAAATTTATCACCGACTTCGCAACTATAGTAAAGTATAATGTTTGTAGCATTACAAACAAGATTTAATAAAGTATAAAGTGTAAAGAATAAATATGTGATAAGTAACAGTGAGATTTATTTTTTATAGCTATTATAAGACTTAGTGAAGTATAAAGCTAGTATATTATTTATATTATTTATCTGTCTGGCATTTTCGTCTGGAGAGACACAATTTTCCCTTTGCAACTTCTCACGTGACCAAGAGACCAATCCTTGATACATTTACGGTCACGTGTTAGGGACTTGCAATAACCAGACGCAGCAGCGTTCTCTGGACTCTATAAAGTATAAAGCTGGTATAAGCAATAATGAAGTATAAAACCTTGGCGTGCACATCATTAAGGTTTCGCAGTATGTTTGGAAGAGAAAATCTTTTTGTGTTTTTTTGTGGGTTTTTTTTTTTTTTTTTGGTGGGGGGGGGGTGATAGAGATTTAATCATATACTGTGTGAGATGGGTGGCCAGAGAAATATCGAGGTGTAGATCTTAGAGAAAAAGTGGAGAAGAATTGGTCACATCCTCAGAAAAGTGACCAACAACAGAGCTAGACAGGCCTTAGAGAGGAACTCCCAAGACACAAGACGTAGAGGAAGACCCACACGTGGCGACACGTTGTACTAGAGGAAGCCGAGAGTACAGGTTAAAGCTGTTAAGCCATTAAACAACTAGCAAGAGACCGTGGAGATGGGCCCCCTTTTATACTAGGGCTCTATGTTCCATGAGGAACGCAAAGGAAAGATTACAATGATGAAATTACTTTCTTTTTTCTGTATATAGTGGATATGAGACTATAGGCCTACTCAGTTTTTTTTTCAATGACGTTTTTTTTGTCTACTTAATGTGATACAAAATGAACATACCACTTGTGTCTGCTTCATCAGGGTCAAGGACTTTGACACTTCCAGTGACAGTTGAGTTCCCAGCAGTGGCCTCCCTACGTTTTCTCTTTAGTCCTTCGCCCGTTGCTGTGGAGTTGTTCTCAGGGGCGGCAGGGGGTGGTGCTGTGGTCGAATTGTCTGCCGATGGTGCTGTGGTCGAATTGTCTGCCGATGGTGCTGTGGTCGTGAAATTCTGACTGGCGGCGGTGGTGTTTGAGGCTTGGGCTGGTGTGTTGTCTATGAACAATAAAAATGACATGTCTATATACAATATAAATGACAAAGTGTAACACTAAAGTTTGCCTTGTATCTACAAGCAATGTTACAAGCAATGCTACAAACAATGTTACAAGCAATGTTACAAGCAATGTTACAAGCAATGCTACAAACAATGTTACAAGCAATGTTACAAGCAATGTTACAAGCAATGTTACTAGCAATGAAAAGGTAAATCTTTGGGCAAATACTTTTTAGAGTGTAAAGAATAGCAGAGAAGGATTGAGGAGATAATATTAAAGAGTCTTTGTTACTTCGTATTTTTTTTGTCCCTACTTAGCCAAGACATTCTACAGCTTTAGGTAAAGTTTGAAATGATCAATCTAAATATGTATAAATGAACTATACAGATATTAATAAATTAGAATTCGAAAAAAATAAAAAGAATATCTCGAGATTAAAAATACATTTGTGACCTCTTAACATAACTAGAAGCTAGCAATATTTTCTGCCTCCTCAATAGTAACTGTTTCAGGCACTTTAACCACAATCGAACAATATGAAAGGAGGCCGGGAACAACTATAAAAAGGCATAACCCCCCCCCCTCCCACACACACACACACACAAGTCTCTCTGGTTGGTTTGCAGGATTAAGCCTGTTCAGTAGCTCCTGGAAATCCTCGAAGCAACTATTCTCTCTTTCATCAGTTGTTTTCTCCACTCTTGTCCTTTACTGGTCTCTTTTACTTTGCAAATCTAATAGATATCTTCTTGATGATAGATCTGCTCTGATACTGCGTTTCTGTTTTTGAATATTGCTTTAGTGCCTTTGCTTTTGCTGCTCTTGTTTTCCAGCTGTTCACGTCTGCTTTCGTCTCTCTTCTTTCCTCGATCTTCTGAGGAGCTTCTGCTGACATCCACTCTTTGGGGGTGTATGACTTGACTCAGTACTTCTTGGCATGTGGTGGTCAATTCTTCTTCTTCCTCGTTCAGATTTTTATGTTGGAGCGTTCAGATAACTAGACTAATAATAGGGAGATGAACTGCGCAGCGGTTTCAAAATCAGTGAGCTCTCCATATAGTTTTCTTTCTATTGGGGTGTTTTGGGGCTAGTGTCTTGTACGGGCCTCATGGTAAAGAGAGCAGTTTTGAAGAACAGAGGAGATCATTGTTTCTTTCACTTTCCGCCATTTCTATTCTACTGTCTCCTCTTCTAGCAGCTCTTCTAGATGCTGAAATTTGTTTGATAGGGTGACCTTGAACTCTTCCTGTTTTATGCAGTCTTTCAGAGCGTAGATGTTGTGTTGTTGTTGGCTGAATCCTCCTCTTGTCCGATCTTTTTTTCAACTACAGTTTCACTAGTGTGACCAGT
The DNA here is from genome assembly GCF_947242115.1 of Biomphalaria glabrata. Lineage (NCBI taxonomy): Eukaryota > Metazoa > Mollusca > Gastropoda > Planorbidae > Biomphalaria > Biomphalaria glabrata. The sequence continues at coordinate 38,418,105 of NC_074721.1, forward strand.
AATAATAAAAATAAACAAAAATAATAAAATTCACTTTTAATAGTGACAAATACTGATATTTTTTACTATAATTTGTACTTTGTGAATAAACATACTATTTATATAAATTTATTTAATTTAATGGTTGTAAAATATGAAAATGATTAATATTCCAATCTAACAGACTGATAGGAACTGATTTACGCGATTGCAATAATAGAGATAAATTTAAAAATAGCGGAAGGCCAACAAGCAACAATCTCTCAATAGGTGTACATGTTGTTAAATAATCAGCAAACTGCTCTTCGCTCTGTAACGTTGCCACAAGTACAAAGCTAGCCATCGAGCTGTCATCCTCCTCACACTTACTTCTGCTTAAAAATATTTACTACCAGTCGACCGGCGGCGTAGCATACGCCGCTATTTTGCAGGGCCGGCCTTAGGCCACTGCAACCTATGCGACCGTAGTGGGCCCCGTACTTTCATCCGTTTCGCATAGGACCCCACAATGGTTAAGTCCGGCTCTGCAAAAAATTACAAACACTAAATAGCAGCGCCGGACTTAACCATTGTGACCAACAAGTCATGGGAGGACAAGTAATCTACTATGTATATTCACCCGTCACTAAATAGCAGGCCCGGACTTGACCATTGTGGAGCCCTATGCGAAACGGATTTCGCGGGCCAAGTTTGGGTAGGGAAGTGTATAATAAGTGAAATTTAATTAAGAGTTTGTATTAGAAAATAAATTCGTCTATGCATTTTATTCATTCTTTACTACGTACAGAATTACTTTACGAGCCTTGCGTGTAGCAAAGTCATACAGTATATCATAATAATTCTGTTTCCTACATAGATCACGCTCAATAGCAAGAATTACCAAATGTTTCAATCTATTTTTGAGAATTGTTGATCTCAAGTAATTCTTCATTAGTTTGAGGCGCGAGAAACTTCTTTTACCAGATTACACAATTACGGATAATGCATTTAATGTTTTTATTAATCGCGCGTAGGATTGAATGACACCCCAAAATGACAATTTTTTTTTATATTTCATGAGATTTGTATGAGTTTTCAAAAGATTTTTAATAATTTTCGGAGATTTCCATGACTTTTTCGTATATTTTGCAATTTCAGGAGATTTCCAGGAGCTCCTGGTAAATCAGGCAGCCGCGGGAAATCTGTTATAAGATATAAAATGGTTTAATTTAATAATTTACTCCTAGAATTAGCGCGGGTCCTATGAAAGTGTGGGGCCCACTGCGGTCGCATAGGTTGCAGTGGCCTAAGGCCGGCCCTGCAAAATAGCGGCGTATGCTACGCCGCCGGTCGACTGGTAGTAAATATTTTTAAACAGAAGTAAGTGTGAGGAGGATGACAGCAATTATCTTCTTTTTTGAAGTTAAGTCTGTAATATATAAGATAATGTAAAGGGCTTGCTGGCTACGGCCTGACTGTGATAAAAAGTATAAACGACTGAAATGCTACGACAAGATACGATACGATACAATACTTTACAATACGATAGAATACAATGAATATGAAGATAAGACGGTAGAATATGATACGATACTATATATCAGAATAGTATTCGCTCATACAATACAATAGACTACGATACGATAGAACATCATGCGATACAATACGTTAAATTACAACACGATACTAAATAGAATACGATACGCTAGAATACGATGCGATACTATAGAAATCGATACGATACGCTTGAATACAATACTAGACCATACAATACGATACGGGGATTTTCGATGTCATAGGATTCGATACGAAGCTGACGTAAATACTGTTCAGAAATAGAACAAGAACGCTTACCTTTGGTCGTATTACTGACGTCTGTCGAGGAACACGTTGGCATCTGTCGAAAACAAAATGTTTTGCTCATGAAACACACTTTTTAGTCTTTCTTTGTTATACAAATTAAACACTTGTAGCATTATGACGACCCTGAAAATGTTCAGGTAGCCACCCCCCTGTCTCTCTTTCCCCCCCCCCCCCTCCTCGTCGAAGTAGCCCTTAAGGGTCGAGATTACTTCCTTTTATGACCCTTTGACCAACGGAAGGCTTTTACTCGTGGCCAGGAATGAGAGATTGTATCTTCACCGACCCCTCTGTTCGGAGGTCCCCCATCGACTGGATGATCAGCACATTCGTTTTAATGTAGAGTCCTGAGGCCGAGCCTTCGAGGAGTTCCCACATATACATAGCAACATTGAAAAAACTATCTTTCAGAATCTCATATGGAGAACTGTCCTTCCCATGATGCATGCAATGCACGTAGTCATGTACTATGACCTGTAGTGCTATTTATAGCGGTTGGGGATTTTCCATTGCGAATAAGAATCGACAGTTACTGTAAACCTAGATGCTTTACAGCAGTGTTTCTCAAACGATAATGGGGGAAGGGTCGTGCCCTCCTTGAAGGGCAATGGGCACGACGCCCTGACAACGTGGTGCGGGAACAAAACCGGTAATTTCATTTTTCAACAAATATTGTAGTTTCATAGGAGTTATAAAACCCATCTTTGAATATAAGCCAAGAAAAAATGAAATTTTAAAGTTAAAATATTTAGGTAAGGCAGCGATTCTGCATCCCTAGAGTGCAAACCGCAAGGGTAGCACGAAGCAGTGACAGAAGAGACAAAAAAAAAATGACACAAATTAAATATTTCCGACGTCACACCAAATTCAAAGTAAATTGAATCGCGCTAAACGTGACCAAAACATGACCGCTACTAGGCTTGTCGCTTTTAACAAGATAAACCTTTCTGTCGCTAGGAAAAACAAGAAAATCGGTTGGAGAGATGATTACGTCCCGGACTTCTCTGAGATGTTTACAATGCTTCCCAGGCTACTCATCTGGCGGGGAAATATCTTTTTTTCTGCTTGCGTCATAATTAAAAGGTTGAGAAACACTGCAATGGGGTCTGGGTAATAAATATTATAAATTAGTTTAATGACTTTCTAGGTAAATTTTTTTTAACTTGATGGAAATATTGTAGTCTTTCACCTCAGCCACGGTTTGACCAACGGAAGGCTTTTACTCGTGGCCAGGAATGAGAGATTGTATCTTCACCGACCCCTCTGTTCGGAGGTCCCCCATCGACTGGATGATTTTTTAAAAAAATTCAACCTTCAACGGGTCTCGAACTAAGGGCTCTTATTGTTAACAGTCTAGTAGTTTCACTTAGCCACTGTAGCTTTTCCAAAACTCTTAAATCGAAACTGACCTGGCACTCGACAGAGCTGCTGCAAAGTTTGATGGCGCAGGTGAAATTTACGATATTATTATTGCCGTTAAACCTAAACGCCTTCAGAGAAATCTCAAACGAGGCGCTGTCTGGTCGTCTGCTGGTGACGTCGATACTTTTGTATCTCATTACTGGACATCTGAAATACAAAGGACAATTTCTGTTCAAATAGTAAATGGTCATTTAACTGCACGAACTAAAGGTAATAGAGATGTTGGATCCCTCGGAGATTTAGATGTGGTTCTAACGACCATTGGAGGAAACCTTTAATAGGCCCAGATTCTACACTGCCTTTGGCTTAACTTATTAGACAATCACAAATATATGACATCGTGAAAAAAAATCTGTTTTCTTTTGTGAATTACACTGTGGTTTGTCTTCTTTTAAAAAATAACTAAAAGATTTATTGAGCACTTCTTCAACCCCATGTGTTGTTTTTTTTTATTTGAACATTTAAAAATATACAAAGTTCCCTTAAATTATTTCCCTTTCTTCTGGTGGGGTTATAACTATGAAATTCATTGACAAAATCTAGATTAGCCATAATTTTAATAAAAACTTTAACTGCATTTTATTTTTATTTTGTGATTATTCAAACTTTGTTTCATCCTCTATATTATTTTCCAAAGGGTTTTGACTGATTAATTTTTTTTTGGAGGGGGGGGGGTCATTTGAAGCCGAAGTTGACTGAATACTTGTTTTTATGTAAGAATTTATACAAACAAATGGAAATGTAGGTAACGCTATATTTAGGCATAACAGGAAGTCTAAAATGAACAATATTAAAACTCTTGAATACAAGAGTTCACAAAGCCTGAGTGATAAAAAAAGGGTCTGACCAAAAAAGCAACAAAGGGCTCATTTACTACTTTCATATTGAATTCAAAAAACTGAACAAAAGTCTGCGATTGTGTTTACATTTTTGTTTTTTTTCGCGGTGGTGACGGGAGTGTTATGGAATTCGTGTGTGTGTGTGTGTTTCTATGGTGACGGCAACAAGAGGCTTGCGATTGGTTGTGAAGGATGCAATATAGGTGGCATTGTCGTCTCTTGATCTAATGGCAGACGACTCCAGAACGTGAGACGGAAAGGATGTGCTATTGTAGTGAGTTAGATTTTGTTAAAGAATATTATAACTTAAGTCTACTCCAGTTACTTTATCTCAGTTATGCCCAACGTAATTCGACTTGCGGGCCATTTCACTTTTCGACACTCGTGTCGTGGGCCACATGACCGAAAAGGTATTAGAAGCCTCTGGATCTAGTAGCCTACTTACATTAATTAATGGGGTGTCTGAAATTTTTCTTTCTTTTTTTACGCGCCTCTACTTAAAATGCGAGCGACATTTTAGCCAGCTTACCAACAAATCATTTTCTTCTTTTGTTTCTCCTCCAATCTCTTGGCGTAGTTTAACCATTTTTTTTAACTGAGACTCAAACCAAGAAGGACAACATAATTGTTTTATAATGCCGTTTATATGTGGTTCTTTTCTAAAACAGCCAAACTTTCTTTATAAATCAAATACGTTGGCTTATTATCACGTTTCACAAAAAAAATTAAAGATCCATTCAACTTTTCCTGGTATATTCTAACTTCAGAGTTTCTTCGGGTCTTCCATGTCATAACGTACATTTACTAATGTAAAAGGCCATTGTACCAATCCATCAGAGAAAAAGAGAGGCCCTAACGTACTTCAAGATACTTTTCAACTTAAAAAAAGAGGGGGGATTTTCTACACTTTGTGTCGACGTTTCTGCGGGCCGGATGAAACCACGTCGCGGGCCATATCTTGCCCGCCGGCCGTATTTTGGGCATCACTGCTTTATCTCATTTCAACTTAGTTTTGTTTATATTATAAATAAAGCTCTATTTAGTCTTTTTCACAAGAGGGAGTTATTTAAGTTATTTGTTTTCTTAGGATACATTACGCCTACAGCGGTTTAGCTGTCCACCAGCAATTTGGAACCATAAGTCAACGACCGGTAACAACAAGGGGCAAGGGGATTTAAAAATAAATAAATAAATATTAAAAGTATCATAATCTGATACTAGAATTACCAGGCCAAAAGGATAAGGCTAAAATATGTTATCAATACGATAGCTGGATGGAGTTATAGATAATGCGCTGTTGCCTACAGGGCAGATGATGTAAAGGTCATCTGTTTCTGTGGCCTACGGCTAACAAGGGGTCATGTGGCCAGCACAACGACCAACCACCTTTACTTTTCCCCAACTAATGTAGGATAAAGCTGGGTGTCTCCGAGGAGACCTAAAGATCCCGAAATTCAAAATAAAATTCTTCTATGAGATTCAAACCCAAGACCTTATGTTTGGAAGCCAAGCGCTTTACCACGTTGTATCAGAGATGGCTGTCTATTCCTAATTTTAATGACCACATTATTTAAAATCAGTGAATTTCGATAATTAAAATTCTCCAGAAGCGTGGCAGGTTACGGGCGCAGACTGTTCAATTCAGCAATAAAACAACCATTCCTTCATGGGCTATTGCCGAAACTAAGTGATAATGACGTAATTAGATATAAATAGACACACACTCCTTACCCATTTGTTAGGAACTGTATTTTGGAAGTGCTGGGACCGTCACTAGCCGTGCAGTTCTCTACCTTCAAGAGACTCGGCCCTAAAAGTTCGCACACAAACAGTAATTTTAAACGAAATAATATCCTACAGTTACATATAGTCTGCAATAGCAGAATGTTCCAGATCAGACAGTATCACAAAAGCTGCAAACACCTAAGTTCCATAAAGTAGCAAATAAAGAAACAACTAGAAACATCTTGAAAATACGTCTTTTTTTAAGACAATACCTCCTATACAAAATTTTACAGAGCGACTGTTTTTCTCTTAACAGTTAACTCTTTCTCTCCGTAATTATTTACCACATTCTGATGGAATCAACGTGTGTATCGTCGGTTAGGAGAGAAAGAGTTAATGAAAGTTAGATAAAGCGAATGTATTTATCTACTAGACTTTATAATTTTCCAATGACTGTCCTTTCGATCTAGCCTTAGAAGAAGAAAATGTTCCTAAACATTAATTTATTAATCTCTTGAATAAACAAGGCGTGGTCTAATCGAACAAATAAGATGGTTTGCGATTGAATCAACCTATTCAAGTCACCCTTTCGGAGTAGAGCCTTCTGGGTGGGTGGACGCGATTCTTAAGAATTTTCCAAGAAATTTGACAGTTGATGTATATCTTTGCGAAAAGAATTACTACTATAAGTATTGAAAGCATAAAAAGAAAATAATTGAAATTTGGCTTGAGAAATAGAAAATATTTATCTTGAAGGCAGTATACGTCTTCGGGTATTTCCGCATGTAGGCATTAATGCAGCGGTTCTCAACCTTTTATGCTCGCCGACCCCTTTTTACAATCCCCCACTCTGCCGCGACCCCCTCTCCTCTTCCCCCCCCCCACACACACACATTCAGCATTAGAAGAGTAGACAATAACAATCCACATTTTCGATAGTTTTAGGCGACCCCTGGCAAATCGTCAATCGACCCCCAAGAGGGTCGCGACCCCACAGGTTGAGAACCCCTGCATTAATGCATTAATCCTTCAAGAGTTGAATAAATTATAATGTTCAGGAACATTGTGCGCACCGCCATCTAGGTCTAGATCTAAAGGCCTATCATTGGAAAATGATAAAGTCTAGTAGATTTATTCATTGGCTTAACCAGGACTATTTGTGGGGAGGGGGGGGGGAAACGGGGTAACAAATGTTCCATTTTTTTAAAATTATAGCATTCATTGGTTACTAAGATAAAAAATATTCTCTCTGCTCGTTTAAATTATGTTTTGAAAAATATTTCTTTTGTTATATATGTTCAAGCGGCTTCTAGCCTAACAAATAGATGAATACAAATGAGAAATAATTAATATCTGAGCAAGTCAATGTCTCCGAAAACTCATTAAGTGCATCAGAGGAGTGGAATGGATTGCTGAGGTTGTAATAGATTCAGCAGTGTTGACCCAGCCACCACCAACACCGCTGGCTCACTAGATACATAGGGCGGGATACATTACCAATCAAAACACATCGTTTAATATTTTGAAAACTTTCAATAACAATTTGGTTTAGAGGGCTAGGTTTAAAAAGATTACAATTTCGAAACTTTACTTAAGGATGCATTGATATTTATTTCATACTTGCCTTTAATGACTATTTTGATAGGGTCACCAAGTCTAACTGCAGATTTATCTGTTAAAGTTTTGGAATCAACGCTCTGAATCTCAAGAGTGACGCTGCTTGACGATGAAGTGAAATTCACCTCTTTATAACTGAAATAGCCAATCAACAAAAAATTAAATGTAATAACAGAAAAAATAATATTAAAAAAGAATAATAAAACTAAAAAAATGTTTTCAGGGGCAGTAGAGAAATCTACGAGTAAAATCCACTTGTTAAATGCATTTTGGGTTAATAGACAATTCACACACATTTGACTAAAATAGTATGTCTTTAGTGCAAGTTATTGCGTGTGTGTTTATGCGTATTTGATGATGTAATACAAGTACTGTGTTGACTAAGATGCTATATCGTGTACCGGACACCTCATCTGTCCCCTTGACTTTTGTCGTAGGGGACGCTGCGACTATTCGCGTCACTAAAAAACATCAATTCTTTTCGGTCAGAAGTTACTCTTAGAAGAATATCAAGAGAGAGAGTCATGTTTAGTCTTACCCGTTGTCCGGCCAAATCTTATTTGGATGACCCTTTCTTCGTGCTCCCTGCCCTGTACCTTGAAGTATGACTTTGGACAGTGAGTCATGTCTTACAATAGGACCAAACCGGCTCAGCTTTCGTCTCTACACATTATGGAGGAGTTTCTCACTTTTGCCAGCCAGTGTTGATGCGTAAGATCACAAGCCCATTGATCTTCTTCTCCAGGTATTTGATTCCCAGAAGTATTTCAACTTTTCTGTGGCATTTACTCTCAAAGGCTTGAATTTTGTTCATCCTTATCGGTCAGTGTCCCACTTTCACAGGTAAAAAGAAGTACAGAGAGACCTCCTCATTGTTAAGTGTCCCACTTTCACAGGTAAACAGAAGTACAAAGAGACCACCTCATTGTTCAGTGTCCCACTTTCACAGGTAAACAGAAGTACAGAGAGACCACCTCATTGTTAAGTGTCCCACTTTCACAGGTAAAAAGAAGTACAGAGAGACCACCTCATTGTTAAGTGTCCCACTTTCACAGGTAAAAAGAAGTACAGAGAGACCACTAACAGTATAAAAAGAGAGGGATGTCTGGTAAATTGGTGTAGACACGGAGACCAGGTGCGAGTGGCAAGAAAAGTACATCTAGATTAGGTTTGAGAGATAAGTGTAGAGATAAGTTGAGCGATAAGTGTGGATATAAGTTGAGAGATAAGTTGATAGATAAGTTTAGAGAAAAGTGTGGAGAAAAGTGTAGAGATAAGTTGAGAGAAAAGTGTAGAGATAAGTTGAGAGATAAGTGTAGAGATAAGTGTAGAGATAAGTGTAGAGATAAGTTGAGAGAAAAGTGTACGGATAAGTTGAGAGAAAAGTGTATAGATAAGTTGAGAGATAAGTGTAGAGATAAGTTGAGAGAAAAGTGTAGAGATAAGTGTAGAGATAAGCTGAGAGATAAGTGTAGAAATAAGTGTAGAGATAAGTGTAGAGATAAGTGAAGAGATAAGTGTAGAGGTAAGTGTAGAGATAAGTTTAGAGTTAAGTAGAGATAAGTGTAGAGAAAAGTGTAGAGGTAAGTTGAGAAGGTGAGAAATAAGTTGAGAGACACCTTGTGAGATAAGCCCCAATTACCTTAAGGTGTGACTGACTTTGTAGTTTATAACTTTCCACACTGATATTGGACATTTTCATACAATGTTTGTAAAATATTTTGCATGTTTTGGAACTATTATTATCCATCTTTTTTGTGTATCAGGTGTAAACATTAAAGTAATGCTGTTAAGCTTAGTTGTTGTTTTTTTAATGTACATGATAATTTTTGAGCACATTTTAGCACCCTGGCGAAAACATCTCCATAAAAGTCATCCATAGCCTCCCAATATACACCCGAAGACATAAAAGTCATCCATAGCCGCCCAATATACACCTGGAGACAAAAAAGTCATCCATAGCCGCCCAATATACACCTGGAGACAGAAAAGTCATCCATAGCGCCCAATATACACCTGGAGACAGAAAAGTCATCCATAGCCGCCCAATATACACCTGGAGACAGAAAAGTCATCCATAGCGCCCAATATACACCTGGAGACAGAAAAGTCATCCATAGCCGCCCAATATACACCTGGAGACAAAAAAGTCATCCATAGCCGCCCAATCTACACCTGGAGACATAAAAGTCATCCATAGCCGCCCAATATACACCTGGAGACAGAAAAAGGTTGAGATCTGAAACTCCACCACTATTTACCCTGAACCTTGTTCCTCCACGAGTGTGGTCTGACTGCTGACAAAGATCGTATCTCCGCCCTGCACAGTACATTGGGCTGTGACTAGCTGATCCACTGGAGACTTGAATTCCTTGTCATACTGGACAAAGAATTTTCGAACAAATGTTGTCGATGAGGGCGTATCCTAAAATAAAACATGATCATAAAAAATTAACAGAATTATTTGTTTTTATCGAGGCCGTACAATCAAAGTTGTTGACAGATATATTTCTATTGTGGCACTATTATTATTCAATTATTATGCATAATCTCTAATCCTAGTGGTTACGGCCTTTGATTCAAGAGTATTTTTGACGTCACTTTGTAACAGACGAAAACATATAGACCAGTGGCGTAGCATCCATGCCTCGAATGAATGAGCCCGGGCCCACGACCACAGCCTGAGGCTTACCAACCATGGAGGAAAGTTCATTGAACATGGGCCCATCATTCGTGTCATAATTAGGCCCACGTGAGCCCTCGAAAAATATGAATAGCTTTATTTGTACAAGCCGATTTAAACAATAGAATTTAAAAAGGTACAATATTTGCATTTGAAGTCGTCTGGTAAATTTACCGATATACCTGACAGTCTGACTTGTGCATAGGTATGTCATGTACCAGACTTCTCGATTTTTTTATGTCGTACACTAACTTGCTAAGTTTGTCCAAATAAGCTTCAGACTTTGGAAAATGCTCTCTGCCTTTCCTATTCGGTACGCTACATCATGGTAGGCATCCCCAACGTTTTTTATGATGCTGCCAAGGTATGTGAACTTGTCCAACTCTTCAAGCTTTGACTCGCCAAGTCTGACGGGGCACCCTTTGCCTTATATCCCACTCGCAAAATTTTAGTCTTATCCAAGTTTATGCGGAGGCCAATTTTGGTTGCCACTCTATCTAGGCTTATTCTAGGCTCTCCGTCATTTCTTGAATGCTATTATTTGTAGCCCCGAGTAGTACTACGTCATCGGCGAAGTCCAAGTTCGTCATTCGGTTTTGCTCACGCCATGGAATACTAAAGGCAGTCTGGTTCGTTGCTCTCCCCATTGAGTAGTCGATGGCTAGGAGGAAGAGGAAGGGAGATGAGAGCCCCCCCCCCCTTGAAGATCTCTATCATTGTATTTACTGATCTTTCTGTTCGTTTTAAGTCATTTCTTTTTCACTCTGTTTTCTAGCTGTTTTTATGGCTTTAAAGTCACGGCTGGGGCTACGTAGTCAAGGAAAATAATGTAGGCTATTCCTCATTGATCTTTGGACTCGAACACAAGCCTTATTATGTCTTTAAATACAAAGCTATCACACCTTCAAGCTCTTAGTGAATCTTTTCTTTTTTTTTTTTCAGTTAAAAAAAAAATTCGATACAAAAAAAAAGTAAAATTTCTCACATTTTTCAAAGTTGCATCTCCACATTTACTCCCAATGTGCTTGAGTTCGATGCCGTATCCCTTCAGAAGTGTACTGTTTTTAACAAACGGGGGAATCTAAAAAGAAAAAAAAGAAAAAGTTATTTGAATGAGAGTTACAATTTGTAAGTGCTACAGAAGGATTCTAGGCATTGATGACATTCTGACCATTTCCAACCAAAATAAAAACGCATGCTAAGACTTACGGCAAAATTTTAAGTGTTATGACACAAATCGTAAATAAACACATTTAGCCACGTCATAATATTGATAAAACAATGAAAAATACGTATCACGTGACAGCCACTATGGATTACATAATTTGTATAGAAGACATATAGAATCACGTGGCTTAATGTTGTTTGTTTACGATTGGTGAATGAGGTCCAATAGACGCGAAAAGTAATTTGTTTCATTAAAAGGGAAAGGTTTTTGACGCTACTAGTAAAAAAACAAACTAGGATTTGAGGAGGAATAGCGAAAAGTAACGAGATTACTACTGAAGGCTTTAGAGAGAGAAAGGTTTTATGGACGTAGAGATTGAGTTGGACGGACGTTGTTAGGCGGTCCTCTTCATTATTATTAAACTTGTTAATTGACAGGTCAACGGCGTCTTGTACCTCTGTATTGTTGGTTTTTGGCCTGTGTGTTATTTCTCTATTTGAGTGTTACCTCCATTTGGACTTATCCACACAATATATAGCGCGGAGGTATACAACATAAGTTCCTCAGGACTCGCAAAGACCTTCCTGCAGGGAACAGTTCCAGGAAAAAGAAGAAGAGGCAGACACAGAAAGCGGTGGGAAGACAAAATTAAAGAATGTACGCGACTGTCATTTTAAGAAAGTCTAGGCAAAAAACAATAAGAGCCTCTCAAAAAGGAATGGAGAAAGAAGGTCGACGGATCACGTGTGTTACCCCAACATTTCAACAAACTATTAGGGGATACATAAAGCGGGAAGCTTCTTGCGAGGGTGAAGATCTATAAATTATACAATTAAGCTTCTACTACTTTCAAGTAACACACACACACACACACATTTGTTAGCACGAAGTTATTGGTAGTTTGAACTACCAGTAACACACACACACACACACACATTTGTTAGCACGAAGTTATTGGTAGTTTGAGCTACCAGTAACACACACACACACACATTTGTTAGCACGAAGTTATTGGTAGTTTGAACTACCAGTAACACACACACACACACACACACACATTTGTTAGCACGAAGTTATTGGTAGTTTGAACTACCAGTAACACACACACACACACACACATTTGTTAGCACGAAGTTATTGGTAGTTTGAGCTACCAGTAACACACACACACACACACAAGCACACACATACCATGTATGTCTCCGATAATCCATTTTAAAAATTAGTAGCACATAAATGTGAGAACTCTAGTTACCGTAATGTTGCCTGTCTCAATAAAGAAACACTCCCCTGGTTTGTCGTAGCCGTATACATAGATGTATCCCTGGAACTGGGGATCCCCGTAAGGATTTATGTTGACATACATTGCGTCATAGGTACAATCTACTTGTACTGAAAATAAATTTATGTTTTATAAAAACGAGCTCAATGTCAAAGTAAGTGATGATGTCTAGGTAAGCAATGATGATAATTAATAAGCATATTATCTAGGAAACTAATGATAATGTCTAAATAAGCAATGAAGATATCTAGCGTATTGTTTTGGTAACTGATGATGAGCGATGTCAAAGTAAGTGATGATGTCTAGGTAAGCGATGATGATGATAATCATATTATCTTGGTAACTATTTATAATGTGTAGATAAGCTATGATGGTATCTAGCCTATTCCCTCTGTATTGATGATGTCTAGATAATTAATATATAGCCTATTATCTAGTTAATTGATGATGATGTCTAGATAAGCGATAAGGTTATCTAGCCTATTATCTACGTAACATGTTGGTTTCTATATTAGTGATGGTAATGTTAAGCCTATTATCTAGGTAACAGATGATAATGTCTAGATAAGTGATGGTGATTTCTAGCCGACTATCTAGGTAGATGATGATTATGTCTATGTGAGTGATGATGATGTCAAGATAAGTAATGATGATATCTAGCCTATTATCTAGGTAACAGATGTTGGTTTCTAGATAAGTGATGGTGATGTTAAGCCTATTATGTAGGTAACAGATGATAAAGTCTAGATAAGTGATGGCACTGTGATGGTGATTTCTAGCCGACTACCTAGGTAGATGATAATTATGTCTATGTGAGTGATGATGATGTCAAGATAAGTAATGATGATATCTAGCCTATTATCTAGGTAACATATGTTGGTTTCTATATAAGTGATGGTGATGTTAAGCCTATTATCTGGGTAACAGATGATAATGTCTAGATAAGTGATGGTGATTTCTAGCCGACTACCTAGGTAGATGATAATTATGTCTATGTGAGTGATGATGATGTCAAGATAAGTAATGATGATATCTAGCCTATTATCTAGGTAACAGATGTTGGTTTTTAGATAAGTGATGGTGATGTTAAGCCTATTATCTAGGTAACAGATGATAATGTCTAGATAAGTGATGGCACTGTGATGGTGATTTCTAGCCGACTATCTAGGTAGATGATAATTATGTCTATGTGAGTGATGATGATGTAAAGATAAGTAATGATGATATCTAGCCTATTATCTAGGTAACAGATGTTGGTTTCTAGATAAGTGATGGTGATGTTTAGCCTATTATCTTGGTAACAGATGATAATGTCTAGATAAGTGATGGCACTGTGATGGTGATTTCTAGCCGACTATCTAGGTAGATGATAATTATGTCTATGTGAGTGATGATGATGTCAAGATAAGTAATGATGATATCTAGACTATTATCTAGGTAACAGATGTTGGTTTCTAGATAAGTGATGGTGATGTTTAGCCTATTATCTAGGTAACAGATGATAAGTGATGGTGATGTCTAGCCGACTATCTAGGTAGATGATAATTATGTCTATGTGAGTGATGATGATGTCAAGATAAGTAATAATGATATCTAGCCTATTATCTAGGTAACAGATGTTGGTTTGTAGATAAGTGATGGTGATGTTAAGCCTATTATCTAGGTAACAGATGATAATGTCTAGATAAGTGATGGCACTGTGATGGTGATTTCTAGCCGACTATCTAGGTAGATGATAATTATGTCTATGTGAGTGATGATGATGTCAAGATAAGTAATGATGATATCTAGCCTATTATCTAGGTAACAGATGTTGGTTTCTAGATAAGTGATGGTGATGTTTAGCCTATTATCTAGGTAACAGATGATAAGTGATGGTGATGTCTAGCCGACTATCTAGGTAGATGATAATTATGTCTATGTGAGTGATGATGATGTCAAGATAGGTAATGATGATATCTAGCCTATTATCTAGGTAACAGATGTTGGTTTCTAGATAAGTGATGGTGATGTTAAGCCTATTATCTAGGTAACAGATGATAATGTCTAGATAAGTGATGGCACTGTGATGGTGATTTCTAGCCGACTATCTAGGTAGATGATGATTATGTCTATGTGAGTGATGATGATGTCAAGATAAGTAATGATGATATCTAGCCTATTATCTAGGTAACAGATGTTGGTTTCTAGATAAGTGATGGTGATGTTTAGCCTATTATCTAGGTAACACATGATAAGTGATGGTGATGTCTAGCCGACTATCTAGGTAGATGATAATTATGTCTATGTGAGTGATGATGATGTCAAGATAGGTAATGATGATATCTAGCCTATTATCTAGGTAACAGATGTTGGTTTCTAGATAAGTGATGGTGAAAATAAATTTATGTTTTATAAAAACGAGCTCAATGTCAAAGTAAGTGATGATGTCTAGGTAAGCAATGATGATAATTAATAAGCATATTATCTAGGAAACTAATGATAATGTCTAAATAAGCAATGAAGATATCTAGCGTATTGTTTTGGTAACTGATGATGAGCGATGTCAAAGTAAGTGATGATGTCTAGGTAAGCGATGATGATGATAATCATATTATCTTGGTAACTATTTATAATGTGTAGATAAGCTATGATGGTATCTAGCCTATTCCCTCTGTATTGATGATGTCTAGATAATTAATATATAGCCTATTATCTAGTTAATTGATGATGATGTCTAGATAAGCGATAAGGTTATCTAGCCTATTATCTACGTAACATGTTGGTTTCTATATTAGTGATGGTAATGTTAAGCCTATTATCTAGGTAACAGATGATAATGTCTAGATAAGTGATGGTGATTTCTAGCCGACTATCTAGGTAGATGATGATTATGTCTATGTGAGTGATGATGATGTCAAGATAAGTAATGATGATATCTAGCCTATTATCTAGGTAACAGATGTTGGTTTCTAGATAAGTGATGGTGATGTTAAGCCTATTATGTAGGTAACAGATGATAAGTCTAGATAAGTGATGGCACTGTGATGGTGATTTCTAGCCGACTACCTAAGTAGATGATAATTATGTCTATGTGAGTGATGATGATGTCAAGATAAGTAATGATGATATCTAGCCTATTATCTAGGTAACATATGTTGGTTTCTATATAAGTGATGGTGATGTTAAGCCTATTATCTGGGTAACAGATGATAATGTCTAGATAAGTGATGGTGATTTCTAGCCGACTACCTAGGTAGATGATAATTATGTCTATGTGAGTGATGATGATGTCAAGATAAGTAATGATGATATCTAGCCTATTATCTAGGTAACAGATGTTGGTTTTTAGATAAGTGATGGTGATGTTAAGCCTATTATCTA
Source organism: Biomphalaria glabrata (assembly GCF_947242115.1). NCBI lineage: Eukaryota > Metazoa > Mollusca > Gastropoda > Planorbidae > Biomphalaria > Biomphalaria glabrata. The sequence continues at coordinate 38,434,022 of NC_074721.1, forward strand.
GGTAACAGATGATAATGTCTAGATAAGTGATGGCACTGTGATGGTGATTTCTAGCCGACTATCTAGGTAGATGATAATTATGTCTATGTGAGTGATGATGATGTAAAGATAAGTAATGATGATATCTAGCCTATTATCTAGGTAACAGATGTTGGTTTCTAGATAAGTGATGGTGATGTTTAGCCTATTATCTTGGTAACAGATGATAATGTCTAGATAAGTGATGGCACTGTGATGGTGATTTCTAGCCGACTATCTAGGTAGATGATAATTATGTCTATGTGAGTGATGATGATGTCAAGATAAGTAATGATGATATCTAGCCTATTATCTAGGTAACAGATGTTGGTTTCTAGATAAGTGATGGTGATGTTTAGCCTATTATCTAGGTAACAGATGATAAGTGATGGTGATGTCTAGCCGACTATCTAGGTAGATGATAATTATGTCTATGTGAGTGATGATGATGTCAAGATAAGTAATAATGATATCTAGCCTATTATCTAGGTAACAGATGTTGGTTTCTAGATAAGTGATGGTGATGTTTAGCCTATTATCTAGGTAACAGATGATAATGTCTAGATAAGTGATGGCACTGTGATGGTGATTTCTAGCCGACTATCTAGGTAGATGATAATTATGTCTATGTGAGTGATGATGATGTCAAGATAAGTAATGATGATATCTAGCCTATTATCTAGGTAACAGATGTTGGTTTCTAGATAAGTGATGGTGATGTTTAGCCTATTATCTAGGTAACAGATGATAAGTGATGGTGATGTCTAGCCGACTATCTAGGTAGATGATAATTATGTCTATGTGAGTGATGATGATGTCAAGATAGGTAATGATGATATCTAGCCTATTATCTAGGTAACAGATGTTGGTTTCTAGATAAGTGATGGTGATGTTAAGCCTATTATCTAGGTAACAGATGATAATGTCTAGATAAGTGATGGCACTGTGATGGTGATGTCTAGCCGACTATCTAGGTAGATGATAATTATGTCTATGTGAGTGATGATGATGTCAAGATAAGTAATAATGATATCTAGCCTATTATCTAGGTAACAGATGTTGGTTTCTACATAAGTGATGGTGATGTTTAGCCTATTATCTAGGTAACAGATAATAATGTCTAGATAAATAATAGTGATTTCTAGCCGACTATCTACGTAGATAATGATTATGTCTATGTGAGTGATGATGATGTCAAGATAAGTACTGATGATATCTAGCCTATTATCTAGGTAGATGATGATATTGCCTATATGAATGATGATGATTCCTAGTCTATAATGTAGATATCTGATGATAATATCTACACAAGTGATGACGATAGAATAGACCCATGGTGTTTAACAACATCTCGGAATGTATTTGTTCATTCATATTTTTTTAGTAATAAAATTTAATGTGTAAAAAAAGTTTTATGTCATTTGAATTTTTGTTTTGTTTTTGTTACGTAACAAAGTTTCAGACCCCCCCCCCCCCGCTATTCCCCCTTGTAACAAATCGTATCAAATTTTTCACCCCCCCTTTTTTTTATAGTCATTACGTAATATCCGAACGTTCCGTTTAGTTCGCCTGCATGTATTTATAAAGCTCAAACACATTTCTGACATGGAATGGTAGTCAGTAGCAGTTGGAAACTAAAGGTCACTAAAGGGAGTGGGGATTATTGTCTAAATTTAGACAACTAGTTATGTTAAGACTAATACCCAAGTTTCAAGCAAATACCTAAGTTACATAAATACCTAATACCTAAGAGTATTTTTAAAGAGTAGTGAGAGCTTACCTCTTTGCAGAGTGCAGCTTTCTCCGTAATTACCCTCAGGGCATTCAGAAGCTTAAAGATAAACACATTTATAAATAATCATTATACAGTTATCTTTCGGGTATATTGTAGGTTATAAGCAATGCCTAGTAATTAATATTTTAAGTGAATGTATTTATGTCATTGAGTAATTAATACTAATTATTTATTATTATTGAAATGAATATACAACCAACGGATATGTCAAATGTTAGAGCGTGCATATTTGCTTTCATTGATTTGATGAGAAATTGAGAAATAAACTCCTGTGTTTAATTAATTTTATGAATTGTTACAAGCACATTAGTAGTTTAAGAAAAACAAATTTTTTTTTAACAAATCAATTATTAGTATCAACACGACCATCACCGTTATCTCTCCTTTGTGTTCCTTGTGGAACATAGGGACTCAGTAAAAACATTTATGTTCCTCGTGAACATAGGGCCTCAGTAAAAACATTTGTGTTCTTTGTGTAACATAGGCCCAGAGTAAAAAAAAAACATTTGTGTTCCTTGTGGAACATAGGGCCTCAGTAAAAAAGTTTGTGTTCCTCGTGGAACATAGTGCTTCAGTAAAAACATTTGTGTTCCTCGTGGAAAATAGGGCGTCAGTAAAAACATTTGTGTTCCTCGTGGAACCTAGGGCCTCAGTAAAAAAAAGTTTGTGTTCCTCGTGGAACATAGTGCTTCAGTAAAAACATTTGTGTTCCTCGTGGAACATAGTGCTTCAGTAAAAACATTTGTGTTCCTCGTGGAACCTAGGGCCTCAGTAAAAAAAAGTTTGTGTTCCTCGTGGAACATAGGGCCTCAGTAAAAAAAAACATTTGTGTTCCTCGTGGAACATAGGGCCTCAGTAAAAAAAACATTTGTGTTCCTCGTGGAACATAGGGCCTCAGTAAAAAAAACATTTGTGTTCCTCGTGGAACATAGGGCCTCAGTAAAAAAAACATTTGTGTTCCTCGTGGAACATAGGGCCTCAGTAAAAACATTTGTGCTCCTCGTGGAACATAGGGCCTCAGTAAAAAAAACATTTGTGTTCCTCGTGGAACATAGGGCCTCAGTAAAAAACATTTGTATTTTTTGTGAAATATAGGGCCTCAGTAAAAACATTTGTATTCCTTGTGAAACATAGGACCTCAGTAAATAACATTTGTGTTCCTTGTGGAACATAGGCCCTCACTAAAAAACATTTGTTTTACTTGTAGAACATAGGGCCTCAGTAAAAACATTTGTGTTCCTTGTGTAACATAGGGCCTCAGTAAAAACATTTGTGCCCCTTGTGGAACATAGGGCCTCAGTAAAAAACATTTGTGTTCCTCGTGGAACATAGGGCCTCAGTAAAAACACGCCACTCTCCACGGTCTCTTGTTAGTTTTTTTAATGGCTTCCCAGCTCTTTCCTGTCCTCTTGGCTTCATCTAGTACACTGATTCGCCATGTTCTTATAAGATATTTCTACTGAACTAATAGAATGTAAGCTCCTCTGATCGTTTACTATGGCGATTTATTAGTGACTTTGAAAATTTGGAGATATTTACACTGTGGTTAACTTCAAAGCAGTTACAACAAAAAAAATCGAAATAGTTTTCATCACAGCAACATGCCATTTGGATGAAATTGTAAAATCGATCATTTTAAAATTCTCAAATCAGGTTTTTATGTTTAGGCTTCATTATCTGAATCGCTAACAATTACCATAAGTTTAAAAATATTGACACTACATTATTTACATAACGAATTCAGTGTTTTAATTTAGCGCAATTTTATAGTTTGTGATCAGGTAATTACTAATACGATACAAGAGGCGCACTGGCTGATCTGTAAAGCGCTTTGCTTATGATACGAAGGGAGAGTAACCATTAAAGGATTACGGGCACGACATGGCCTAAATTGTGCCGATGTGTAAAAAACTCGAACTAATGCTCTGAAACGGGGTCCGGGGTTCGAATCCTGGTGAAGACTGGGATTTTCAATTACGGTATCTTCGATCGCCTCTGAGTCCATAATGGGTCGCTGACATTAGCTGGGGAAAAGTAAAAGCGGTTGGACGTTGTGCTGGCCACATGACACCCTCGTTAACCAAAGAAACAGATGACCTTACCTTACTTTATTATTATAGGAGCTACTTATTTAGCGCTACTTTCATGCTTATAGCATGCTCAGAGCGCTTTTGGTCCAATCTCATTTGTGGACCAGTGGAGGGGAGGGGGTATCTAGGAGTTGGTTTTCCGTGTTGCCTTTAGGGTAAGGGTTAGTGGACTCTGCCTGAGTCGGGTGTCGAACCTCGAGCCCCCTTCTAGGTAGCCAAGCCAAGTTCAAGCGCACTTGGCCTTTCGACCACACTTCCTACTTGCGCATGAATGTTAAGACTTGGACTCAACAACAATAAAAAAGATGTGAGTGGTTAAACGTAAAAAAGGCCATAAAGACACAGGAGTAAAAGTAAGATAGTGAGTGGTTAAACGTAAAAAGACCCTAAAGACACAGAAGTAAAAGTAAGATAGTGAGTGGTTAAACGTAAAAAGACCCTAAAGACACAGAAGTAAAAGTAAGATAGTGAGTGGTTAAACGTAAAAAGACCCAAAAGACACAGAAGTAAAAGTAAGATAGTGAGTGGTTAAACGTAAAAAGACCCAAAAGACACAGAAGTAAAAGTAAGATAGTGAGTGGTTAAACGTAAAAAGACCCTAAAGACACAGAAGTAAAAGTAAGATAGTGAGTGGTTAAACGTAAAAAGACCCAAAAGACACAGAAGTAAAAGTAAGATAGTGAGTGGTTAAACGTAAAAAGACCCAAAAGACACAGAAGTAAAAGTAAGATAGTGAGTGGTTAAGCGTAAAAAGACCATAAAGACACACAAGTGGGGACAAGAAACTCCGTCATTCCTAACCCCCGAAGGAAACTCCGTCCCATTGGTCAAGTCTTAAGGGCACTAGTCTGGTCGCTTTTTATTTTTGACCCTCTATAAAGTTCTCCGTGTGGATTCTTAGTAAGACTATAACACAAGAACATCCAATGTCTGACCTATGTTTCGCATAGCGAAGGGCGTTTTTAAACCAACCTTTCTCTTTGTTCTTGTTTTTTAATAAAAAAAAAAACAACCTCAAGAAACATACATTTAAACATTTTAAATTGTACTACTTAATATTTCTCCTCTTAATCAACTCAGAAATAAATGAAAATAGTGTCATTGGAAGCCATTTATCTCTATTCACGTAAAGTATACTGCCCTTAGCTGATCTGGAGTACCTAACAATTATAATTAGTACCACAAATTTGGAGCGAAATAGCAACTTCTGTGAAATTTAATATACATTGCAACAGGCTGTGTGTAAAATAAATAAATAAAATACAATTATAAAATAACAGGAGAAGGGGCGAAGGCGCCTTAAGTAGTCAGCTTTGGGCACGAGGGGCTTGTTAACCATGGCTGGCTACCCACCTAGGAGAAGGAAAACTTTGAATTCAAACCTCTGTTGCCTTTCAGCTATACCCAATCATGGGAAAGACTTCGGGAGTCAACCCTGAAGAAAAATCAGGAGCTGGCGACGCTAAGGCAGTTTGCAGCACACAGTGCTTCACCCTGGCAGAACCTGCGATGCCGCTGACCCCAAACTGTATCGGCAATATATATATTAACATCAATATCTATATAATTATTGTAAGAATACCACGATATCATCCACAGAAATGCATACAAATAGCTTTACATAAACTAGAAGCGTATTTGTACAATCCCACGGAACATTAATTTCGAGAACTGAGGGACAAGTTGTACAAAGCTTATTAAAACTCTTGTCTGTCTTGTCAAAAGTGTGTACACGTTATTTCTCCCAAACCCATTCTCAGATTAAGTTGAAATTTCACTCAATTATTTATTGGCATAGGCAAGGCATGAATAATTTTTTTTTTAATAATCAATGACTCAATTACTGGTAATTAATTATTTTTTAAACCAACAAGGGAAACTAATCCTGTAGTATTCACTCATATTTGTCTAACTTGTTGGCATTCTCCGATCATGTTAATACTTTAAATAATCATCTATTGTACCTAACAAAACATGAATAAATAAAAAAAAAAGTTAATTCATTATTGGTAATTAATTATTTTGTTTGATATGAAACAAGGGAAATAACGTGTACTTTTTTGATAGATATAGCTTTAAGGGTGGAGTTCTTCCCCTGTAAATAAGCTTTGTTTCTTAAAAAATATTTTTTTCCTTGTTAAAAAAAAAGTCTTACTGATGTTAGCACATCGATAGTTGGAAGCAGGATCTGCTGGTATACATATACACTCGCCAGAAGTCTGATTACAGGTTTCTTGATTCAGGCAATCAGAACCTTGCCTACGACAATCAAAGTCGAAGATTGAAGTCGCTCCTACCAGATTAGGAAAATAATGTATTCATTTAATATGAGGTAATAATGAGTTTAATATACATTGTTAATCCACGATTTCATCTTTTAATGCATACTCATTACACATATCATTTTTGAAAGAGAGAAAATGGTGAATTCAAAAATGGTGAATTCAAAAATGGTGAATTCAAAAATGGTGAATTCAAAAATGGTGAACTCAAAAATGGGGAATTAAAAAAAAAATGGTGAATTTAAAAATGGTGAACTCAAAAATGGTGAATTCAAAAATGGTGAACTCAAAAATGGTGAATTCAAAAATGGGGAACTCAAAAATGGTGAACTCAAAAATGGTGAACTCAAAAATGGTGAACTCATAAATGGTGAATTCAAAAATGGGGAACTCAAAAATGGTGAACTCAAAAATGGTGAATTCAAAAATGGTGAGCTCAAAAATGGTGAATTCAAAAATGGTGAATTCAAAAATGGTGAATTCATTGTAAAGAAAGTAGGGACTGCACTGACCAGGAAAGGAACCATGGACCCTCCTGTTTGGCAACTACGCTTAGCAGCAACACAGTGACAAGGGAACTAAACACAACGCAGTGACAAGGGAACTAAACACCAGCCCAACCAGATCTCGCGCTTACCACCAAGAGTGTTCAACAACAATTGGAAAAGGTCCGATACAGCTGTAAGGCATATATTAGAAAAACAACGGCCCTGTCTTAACGGCTTATCTTTTTTTTTAAATGACGTTACACTAGCACATGATAATAATAACAATAATAATAATAATAATAATAAAGGGACTACTATGAATTTTTTTTCTTTTTAACGAAACTCGACCCTGGCAGCGCCAGATAATGACTACTCGTTCGTTTCTGACATATTATCATTATTATTATTATTATCTAAAATAATGTTACCTAAACTAACAATACACCTCATATCAACCAAGGGGATAATGACAACTGACCTCACAGATACCTTCAAGGCTCTTAATATTTCTAAGAAAAATCTCGTTGCCTGTCAGAGGGCGGTACTGCTGCAGAACTGCCACATCACCAGAAAATTTCTTCAGTGGACACTAATAAAGGGACTACAATGGATTTTGTTTCTTTTTTTTTTTTTTAATTTGACCCTGGCAGTGCCAGAGAAAGAATACTCATTCGTATTAAACATAATAATATTAAGGCATAACTTCGAGTCCGATGATAAGAAGCGCTGCAGTGTTTTTCTCTATGGTTGCTACTCAAGTCTTCTCCTCATTCTTAAATAACATAACCGGTGTCTCCGGATTGAGTTCCCTTTTCGCCGTCTATGTCTGTCCTCGGCAGATTTACTTTGGGAATCGAAATTTGCGAGAGATCTCTAGCTGTCTCGTTCGGAAGCCGCCTGCCTTCTATGTCAGTTAAAGCAAGCTGGTGGATGAGCGTTATAGAACATAATGCTAAGGTAGTTTTATGTTGATATCAACAGTTGGGGTTGGAAGAACACAGATCAGCATAGACACACTTGACATAACATTATGTCATGTTATGATAGCCTTATGTACTGGTATGATAGTGTTATATCATGGTATGATAGCATTAAGTTCTGTTATGGTAGCATTATGTCCTGGTATGATAGTGTTATGTCATGTTATGATAGCATTATGTCCTGGTATGATAGCATTATGTCCTGGTATGATAGTGTTATGTCATGGTATGATAGCATTATGTCCTGTTATGATAGCATTATGTCCTGGTATGATAGCATTATGTTATGTTATGATAGCATTATGTCCTGTTATGATAGCATTATGTCCTGGTATGATAACATTATGTCCTGTTATGATAGCATTATGTCCTGGTATGATAGTGTTATGTCATGGTATGATAGCATTAAGTCCTGTTGTGATAGCCTTATGCCCTGGTATGACAGCATTGTTTCCTGTTATGATAGCATGTCCTGTTGTGATAGCATTATGTCTGTCATGATAACATTATGTCCTGTTTTGATAGCAATATGTCTTGTTTTGATAGCAATATGTCCTGTTATAATAACATTATGTCCTGTTATGATAACATTATGTCCTGTTTTGATAGCATTATGTCCTGTTTTGATAGCATTATGTCCTGTTTTGATAACATTATGTCCTGTTATGATAGCATTATGTCCTGTTATGATAGCATTATGTCCTGTTATGATAGCATTATGTCCTGTTATGATAGCATTATGTCCTGTTATGATAGCATTATGTCACCTGGACTCATGACAAGTATAAAGATTGTGTTGCCTTTAGTCGTAAGAGGCCATACAAAACTCGTTTCCTATAAATGTTTATTCAATTAGTGGATGTATGATTATATTAAACATGCCTTTAATAAAGATATTTAAAAATCATAAACCATTAATAAAATACAAATAAAAATAATTTAATGTAATGACAGGGCTGGTAAGTATGGGACCGAGAGTATGTGCGGTGGTCGAGTGGTAAGGCTTTTGGCTTCTGGCCCGGGGTCAAATCCTGATGAAGACTGGGATTTTTTAATTTTGAGATCTGGAGTCCACGCAGCTCTATTGGGTACCTTAACCGTTAGCCACAGAAACTGATATAAGCTTAAAAAGTGAGTACCTTAAGCGTCACAGAAAATAATTAAACCTTAGTACGTACCTGTCAAAACTAGCAGACAAGCCGATAGTGTTATTACTGCCCGGAACATTGTTCTTCTCGACAGAACCTTTGAATTAAAAAACATACAAAATCTGAATTATTCTCAGCCCGTATAATCAAGTCATTGTCATGTCGTTCAAAGTTTGAGGAGTAGTTTTTCCAAGGGCTGGGACTCTCATTTCAGAACCGAAATGTGTAGAACGAAAATTATAAAACAAAAAAAACTAAACACCGAAGTTAATTTAATTCTAGAATGTTATTGTTGTCTAACATTGCGTGATGTTAATTAGGAAATTTAACAAAGTTTCGTCCCAAGACGTGGCGACACACAGCACAAGCTAGAGCAGAATAGGAAACAGACGCACCACTCTTAACAGTTTCAATATTTTGTTTTTACAAGCTTGTATACACTCTGTCTGTCTGGTAAAAAGTTTGTACACCGTAATATTCCCTCACCCATTTTTTCGGATCAAGATAAAATTTTGCACAATTATTTCTTTTACCTGACAAAACAAAAATCTTCTTCTTCGTTCTCATTGTTATGTTGGAGTGTTCAGATGACTAGGCCAATACATGAGATGAACTGCGCAGTGGTTTCCAAATCAGGGAGCTCTCCATATAGTTTTCTTTCTATTGGGGTGTTTTGTGGCCAGTGTCTTATACGGGCCTCTTGGTAAAGAGAGCAGTTTTGGAGGACGTGGTCTGCATTCTCTGCTGATACTCCACATGGGCAGATTTCACTGGTTCCAATTTTGAGCTTCCGGTACATGTGTTGTCGCATTCTGTTGTGTCCGGTCCTGAGTCGAAAGATTAGACGTTGGTCTTGTCGGGATAGCTTATAGTAAGCGTCATCTTTCTTGTGATTTGGATGAGAGCTCGTCCATTTCTCATTTATTTTACTTACAATTAATTTTTTCAATTCTTCTGGATAGAGTGCAGATTTCTAATTTGAGTTTGTGTTTCCACACCAACTATCCTTGTAACCTTGTTACAGTTCTGTTTCAGTTTCCTGTCTGGTGATGGGGGGAAGACGGAAATTGTAGGGAGGGGGGACGGGTAAATGTTTGTACAGCAGTCTTCACAATTCAGCAGGTCGAACCCACTAAATATTGTTAGTTTGTATGACAATCTATACTATAAAATAGAATGTAAGGCGTATGTATGTATGTATGTGCCGAATAGAAATCAAAACCGTTTGACCAATCTTGATAAAACTTGGCATAAATGTTCCTTGGGTACTAACTGGGACCGTAGTGTATGTATTGTAGCCCTAAAACAAACATAAGACCCTCAAAAAAAAAGTTGACCGACTCTATGAAAGTATGGTATCATGTTGACATGAGCAAAGATCGAAAGGATTTAGATCTAGATCTAATTTTAAGAACTACACTTTGCTCAAATTGTTTTTTACTTTGACACATGAAAATTACTAAATATAGTCTATTGATTTCATTATTTAATCAAATTAAGCTTCAGATTTGTGTTTCAAAAGCATTTTTACATAAATTCGTTCCTTATATCTGCGAATTTGGAATTCCTGACGTACATTTTTTCATTAAACTTTACCCCAAAAGGTTACACATCTCTCTATTCCTAGGTCTAAAACTCGAATTCAACTCTAAGATGATAGAACGTCTCTTCGCAAAGATAGTTTTATACTTCAACACATGAACATACCAATTATAGTCCATTCATTTCATATTTAAATCAAATTAACATTTAAATTTGTTTCTCCAAAGCATTTTTCATACATTCGTTCGCTAAAGCTGCGAAGCTGTGTTGAGATATATTCTATTAGTTTCATTCATGAATCGCGTAATCTAATAAAAAAGGTCACGCATGCGCAGAGCGAAGCCTTTACGCACGCGCAGAATGAACTCTATCCAAGATTAGTCTAGATCTAGATCTATGTCTAACTCAAGATCTACTTTATACTGTAACACATGAACATACAAAATTAGGTCTATTCATTTATTATTTTCATCAAATATATGTAGGCCTACAAGTAAATGTTTTTATTTGAAAAATGAATTTGAGTCGATTAGCAATTTGATAGCTCCATTCATACTATCTTTATATTCACGCATTCACGCATTCCGCATCGCTTATAAAATTATTATTTCGTTTAATTGTTTACAAAGCACTCTCAGTGACTATATCGAAAGTGATACACAAATTAAGACCCGCGGGCCGCGGGTAATATATGTCTAGTTTTAATATAAATATCTATAATTTTGTTATAATATTTGAAGGATGTATGCAAAGTGTTTTTGACCATTTTTTAACTAATATCTGTTAGTGTTTAGATTTAGACAATTTTCAATGCCGTTACTCCTTCACTGTAATAACCTTTGTTCTAAGCAGTGCTTAGTTCCTAAGTTTATCTGTGCAATCCGGAAAAGAATCGAGAAGAAGATGAGGACCCTAATAGTCACCCCACTTCACGCAGACGTTGCCACCCAGGTCCAATGTTGGGCAGACCATCGCTCTGCTTCTTCCTGTCCTGTATATTAAATCTTATTCACAGTCTCCGTCACTGTGGATTCTCATACATTGAAGCTAATTCATAAATAGCAAGATTTTTTTTTTATAGTATCCGGTTTACTTATGCGGAGTAATGCAGTGGCATAGTAGCCATTGCCCAAAGTGGTTCTAAGCACCCGGAACCACAAACAATAATAACCCAAACGGGCTCTTTTACAGTAATATTTTTTTTTATGTGTTCGCAGTAAGAATTTTTATATTCGTAGATATTTTTACTTGACATCATTGTCTATGTAATTATTCTTTATTTATCTGATATATCTAGGATGGCTGCCTGGTCGTGCGGTTTGCGCGCTAGACTGTCGTTCAGATTTATCGATGGTCGAGGGTTCAAACCCTGCCCGCTCCCATCCCCCGTCACCCTGCGGGAGGTTTGGATTAGGAAGTAAACTATCTTTAACTCTGAAGGAACATCCGAAACATGTAAAACATTTTACAAACATCTATCAATAGCGAAACGATTTAAATTTATTTATGTAGTTTGAAATCGATTGAATTTAGGACATTTTTTTTTATTAAACAGTACATTATTTCATTTCATTCCGACATTTAACTCTTTCTCTCCTAACTGACGATACCAACGTTGATTCCACCAGAATGTGGTCAATAATTACGAAGAGAAAGGGTTAAAAGTAAAATAGTATAATAATAATAAGAAGAAGAAGAAGAAGAAAATTCTCGTTGCCTGTCAGACTGCGGTACCGCTGCCGACCAGCCACATCACCAGAAAATTCCTCAGTGGACACTGATAATGGACTACAATGAATTTTGTTTCTCTCTAATGAAACTCGACCCTGAAAGTGCCAGAGAATGAAGAAGCCGACTTGTTCGTATCTAACATAAAAGTAATAAAAATAGTAATAATAATAATAATCTATGAAAACAAAGGGGTAAATATTCTAGTAGATGGTTTGTTTGTTCTTTATTTCTTTAATATTACGTATTTATCAACTAGTTGTGTTCATTTCAAGAATTCTAGGAATTGAACATGTTGGAAATGTATCTTTACTTTTTGCAATTGAATACAATGAAATGAGCTATTCTTTTTGTATATTATGGTACGAAGAAATGTTTTGCGATGTCAAAACATCAAATACAGTAAATTGCTTGTAAAGGTTGAAAAAAAACAACATAGGTCGTCTGCTAATTATTAGTTGGAACGCGTGTGTGCGCATGACCGGAAGTGTGATAGTTTGAGACATGGACAGGGACGCGAGTGTGATATTTGCTATAAGAAATAATCAAATGTTGTGTTGATGATGACCAAGTTATTGCACAGCGAGAACCCCCCGAGGGACACCTACACGCATAGCAAGAAACGAGTGTACTTTCTAGTCAACTAAAATAGTAGAGAGCTGTTAATATATCATATATGTGTGTGTCGTGTATGGCTGCATGGTAGTGCGGTATGCGCGCTGGACTGTCATTCCGACTTCTCGATGGTCCTAGGTTCATACCTACTGTTGTCCCTGCCCGCTGTCATTCCTACTTCTCGATGGTCCCAGGTTCATACCTACTGTTGTCCCTGCCCGCTGTCATTCCGACTTCTCGATGGTCCTAGGTTCATACCTACTGTTGTCCCTGCCCGCTGTCATTCCTACTTCTCGATGGTCCCAGGTTCATACCTACTGTTGTGCCCTGCCCGCTGTCATTCCTACTTCTCGATGGTCCTAGGTTCATACCTACTGTTGTCCCTGCCCGCTGTCATTCCTACTTCTCGATGGTCCCAGGTTCATACCTACTGTTGTGCCCTGCCCGCTGTCATTCCTACTTCTCGATGGTCCTAGGTTCATACCTACTGTTGTGCCCTGCCCGCTGTCATTCCTACTTCTCGATGGTCCCAGGTTCATACCTACTGTTGTGCCCTGCCCGCTGTCATTCCTACTTCTCGATGGTCCTAGGTTCATACCTACTGTTGTCCCTGCCCGCTGTCATTCCTACTTCTCGATGGTCCCAGGTTCATACCTACTGTTGTGCCCTGCCCGCTGTCATTCCTACTTCTCGATGGTCCTAGGTTCATACCTACTGTTGTGCCCTGCCCGCTGTCATTCCTACTTCTCGATGGTCCCAGGTTCATACCTACTGTTGTGCCCTGCCCGCTGTCATTCCTACTTCTCGATGGTCCTAGGTTCATACCTACTGTTGTGCCCTGTCCGCTGTCATTCCTACTTCTCGATGGTCCCAGGTTCATACCTACTGTTGTGCCCTGCCCGCTGTCATTCCTACTTCTCGATGGTCCTAGGTTCATACCTACTGTTGTGCCCTGCCCGCTGTCATTCCTACTTCTCGATGGTCCCAGGTTCATACCTACTGTTGTGCCCTGCCCGCTGTCATTCCTACTTCTCGATGGTCCTAGGTTCATACCTACTGTTGTGCCCTGCCCGCTGTCATTCCTACTTCTCGATGGTCCCAGGTTCATACCTACTGTTGTCCCTGCCCGCTGTCATTCCTACTTCTCGATGGTCCTAGGTTCATACCTACTGTTGTGCCCTGCCCGCTGCCATCCCCCGTCGTCCTGCAGGAGGTTTAGACTAAATTATCTTCAAAGATATTCGAAAACGATGTTCTTGAAAAATACAAGATCTATGACTCTATGTATACCTGTGATTTTTTTTTTCAAAATCTCACATTTTTGGCCACACAGGGAAAACTCGTGGTCGACCGTTATATGAATTTTAAAATCTTTTATTTTCGTAAAATTAATTTTGGCTAGTCCTTTTGTGAATGAAATATTTCCGAATACGGTCATAGGAAAGAAAAACAACTTACGATTTACGTCACTCGGCTTATAGCACTATACTGAAACCTTTTCTTTACAAACAAGCAGGGGCGTAGCTAGGAATTTTCCATTGTTCGGGGGCCCGGGGGGCTTGACCTCTTTGGGGGCCCCTGCATTAGCTTAATACCAAATTTTCAATTAAAAAAAAAACACTCATTTGGGGCCCCTTCAAGTGGGGGCCCGGGGGGATTTTCAAATTCTTCCCCCTCCTCCCCCCACCCTAGCTACGCCACTGCAAACAAGAAAGGGACAGATGATGTAAATGTCATCTGTTTGTGTGGCCAACGATTAACAAGGGCGTCATGTGGCCTTTACTTTTTCCCCACTAATGTCAGAGCTAGGTAGACTCAGAGGCGCCCAAATATCTCGATATTAAAAATACCAGTCATCACTAGGATTCGAACCCGGGACCCCGGTTCAATAGCCAAGCGTTTTGCCGCTTAACCAACGCAGCTCCTTAATGAATCAGAAGGCCTAATTAAACAGTTGCTCTGTTATCCTTTTCACCTAATTAAAAGACACCTTTCACGGCTCTCCGCAATCAAAGCGTGAACAATTTGTAAAACACGCTAAACACAATAACCCAACAGAGCTCGGCCAATTTTATTTCATTATCTACATACGTACGACCAAGGCAGTCTAGTTTTTGTGAGCTGAAAATTGATCATCGTAACAGAGGTTCTCAGCAGAAACGCTTTCAAGACCAGCTTAGGCGCCAACTTGCATTAACTGACATGGATAAAAGAAAGCCCTTGGCAGCAGGCGGCTTCATAACTAGACTTAATAAAGGCTGCGGGAGACACATTTGAGGGCAAAAAGAAAATCCCCTGCCAAAGACAGACGTAGACGATGGAAGGAGAGTTTGTCTGTGCTGAATGTGGCAAAAATATGTAGGCCGCAGCAGGGCTGAGTAGCCGCTTGATATACTTTACATCTCTACGATCTTCAGACTCCAAGACAAGCTTTATTATCATTTTGTATGTAATCATTGTAAAACAACCCAGCGCTTTAAGGGTTAAAGAATAGCACTTGATTTTCGGATCAATTTCGCTTTATTACACTTACGAGGTGCTTATTTTTTTACTAAATTTCTTTTTTTTAATTGCGCCACTTTCTATATTGCCTCTGTACTAATATATTTGTGTGTATGTGTGTGTGTTTCCAACCACATTGCTGTAAAAGTGTTATGTATATTTTTCAAACTACATGGCCTATCAGCCCTTTGTATACCAAATAATTTGCTATTTATGTGTATCCGTCATGGAGTCTTGCATATGACTGACTGGGCTCTGTACTTGTTAACACCTATAGCTATTCAATTAGTAAAGGGATTTTTTTTTTAATTCTTAATAATAATAATAAAAATAATAAGGTTTGTTTTCGAGTCCAAAGATTAATGAGGAATTCAGTATTTCGCATGACTACGCTGCCCCAGCTGTGACTTACATATTTTGCAAGTGCTTACTAATATTATATTTAGAGATTTTATGTAAAGTGCTACTAACCAATTTTAATTAATATTTTTTGTTTTCATATTTAGTTCAATTTCGAATTTATTTCACTTTCTGTGGATTGATTTATACTTTATTGCCTTATTGTTCCTTAAATTTAACTCCTTCTCTCCTAACAGACGATACCAACGTTGATTCCACCAGAATGTGGTAAATAATTACGGAGAGAAGGATTTAAATTATATTATTTTAAAGTTTTAAATAAAGAATTTTGTTCACAGATGATTGAAGCATTGTAAAATCTCTCCACTTTTGTCAAAGGTATCCATTCATATAAAAAAAAAAGTGGAAAATACAACCAGAGTGAAGAAATTAAAAAAAAAAAGGGTTAAGTTCTCATGTTTCTTACTGTTTTTATTTTTTAAACATTTTTTTTTTCCTGTTTGCTCTGAAAGATTTGGTATGATTTGTGAACTATTTCTGTGTAGGAATTAAATTTCATTTAAAAATAAAAACATAGGAACATAAAAACAAAAAAACACAGATTTAATTTGAAAATGTTAGAACTTGATAAAAGTTTCTTGCATGTATATCATCTCTGGAATGTGGTGGTGCCCCCCTCCACCTTTCTTATCTTATATAATACAGACGTTACTTCGAAAAAGAAGATGATTACGTCCTACGCGTCATGCATTTAGTCATGCATATTAACCAATGACTTAAATTCTGCCAAGTCACTGGTTTTCCTGGCTAGCTCAGGCAACCCATTCCATGCTCTAATAGCACTAGGGAAGAAGGAGTATTTGTACAAATTTGTCCTAGCATATGGGACGAGGAATGTGCCTTTATCTTTGTGTCTTTCAGAGTATTTTATTAAATTTTGTTTTTGTATTTGAAGATTATGGTTCAGTGTTTTATGTATGATTGCTACTTTACTTTTGAGCCTTCTGTCCTGAAGGCTTTCTAAATTTAGTGATTTTACTAAAGGTGTTACTCTAGTCAAATGTGAATATTCGTTTGTTATGAATCGCACTGCTTTATTTTGTGTCTGTTCTAGTTTCTTAATGTTTTCTTGAGTTGAGGGGTCCCAAACGGAGGATGCATATTCTATTATTGGCCTAACCAAGGTTAAATAACATTTTAGTTTTATGTTCTTATTTGATTTATAGAAATTTCTTTTAATAAACCCTAATGCTTTGTTTGATTTTTTTGTAGTTTCATCAATATGTGGTTTCCATGACAGTTTTTCATTTATTATAACACCTAGGTATTTTGCGTTTTTAGTCTGTGTTACTGGTTTGCCATGAATAAGATAAGTGGAATTAATTTGTTTTAGTTTTTTTGTTACTCTTAACAACTGACATTTTTCTGGGTGGAAAGACATGCTCCAATTTGATTCCCATTTCTGAAATTCATCCTTTAGTAGGTTAAGTGCAATAAAACAAAATAGAGCTATCCCCTATGTATCAGTGCATACACAAAGAGGCGTTTCGCTGCAGGTGCTGCCTTTCTGAAGATGATGATTTGATTTTAGATGTTGAATGTAAAAGAAACTCTGGCCAAGATGAAGGAAACGTTTCAATGAATCAGTTGAATGATATAGACTTCAATACTTTAAGGTATTGTTTCGTTTTGTCGTGTGCCAATTTCACAAAAGGAAAAGTAAGCCAGTTTTTTTTTTTAAATGCTTCTAACGCTTCCTATTGGGCATGATTTAATCACGTAATATTTAGAAATTAAGTTTCTTTTTTTTTTTTTTTAATTATTTTTCAACTAATTCTATAGAAATGAGATTCAAATTAGTAACTTAATAAGTGGTGGACATAAAGTCCGAAAATGGAATATAAAAAGACGTATGAAGCATAGTTATCAGAATTGGAAAATCGGAAAACAAGGGCACCCGGCTACTAATACAATTGACAAGAAAGTCGTTGCTATTATTGATGTAAGAAAAAAACCAATGGAAGGATAAATTGCACGGATTGTTTCTATAAAATCAGAATATTGGACATTTCGTGACCAGATTAACGACGAGTCTTTATTTCTTCTTCTTCGTTCTCATTTTTCATGTCGGAGGGTTCATATCAGTAATCCTATATCTGAGATGAACCGAGCAGTGGTTTCCAGATCAGGCAGTTCTCCATATAAATTTTTATTCTACAGGAGGGTTTTGGGGCCAGAGTCTTGTTCGGAGCTCTTAATATAGTGTGCAGCTTTGAAGGACATGATCAGCATTCAATGGTGATGCTCCACAGGGGAAGGTTTCGATAGTCCCGACTTTTAGCTTCCAGAACATAAGTTGTCTCATTCTGTTGGGTCCGGTTCTGTCTCAAAAAATTATGCGTTGATCATGTCGAGATAGCTTATAATAGGCGTCCTTTTTCTTATAATTGGGATGTGAGCTGGTCTAATTCTCGTTTATTTAGTCTTCATTGAATATAGAATTTCCATAAGATGATTGAAATGCTGTGTGAATAAAACCCATAACTGAAAGTGTATCTATAATGTTAGCAAGTGTAAAAATGTTTTAGAAAACCACGTAAAAGATATATTTATAAGAGTTAAAATTCCTGTAAGCTCATTAGTATTTTGTTTGACAGCACACCTGACATAGTGCACACTGATCGGATTCATAAGTCATAAGATTTTAAGAAAGAAAAAAGCTGATGAGATTTACTTAGTTACATCAGTTTAAATGTCTAGAAAGGGGTTAGCTTGAACTTATGATATGTCGATCTCAGGTGTATAAAAAATGCTGCTTCGGTGTATGAATATGAAAAAAAGGGAGCCATAAAGGAGTACAGGAAATGTTAAGAACCAACAGAAAAGCTTTTTAACAGATGTGTATAACATTCACGTAATCTACATCGTCAACATTCCTTTCAGAAAATGCTTCTTGCTTAAAATTTTTGGTACTATTGAGATCATTTTTTTTTTTTCGTTCTAAAAGTATAGCCTTTAGAGATGCAGCTGAACATCTGTTGCCAGGTATCTTTTATTTTACTTATCGTTGCTTTATTTATTTTTTTTTTGGCTGGAAGGTTTACAGGGAGGCCAAAGATACATAAGAGTAGTCCTACCTTTAAACTATTGACAAACTGGTGGGTCATTAAACTTTTTTTAAAACCAAAAAGCATAACACGTTCGACAAAGGAACAGACAACACGTTCACAATGGGCTAATTATTTTTAAATGAAATAGTTCAAGAAATTAATTATAAGTGGTTGATACGCTTTTAAGTTTGAAATGCAGAAATAAAAAAAAAACAAAAAAACATTGTAATTTACTTTAGGTTGCATTGTTGCAAAATTGAACTATAGATACATTTTCATTATTAGTTGTTTAACTATCAATTAATGTCATTAATTATAAATTGTGTATTATGACACAACAGACCACATTTTTTTAACGGGGAGGGGCGGGGATAACACCCTGAAATGACCGCACCGGGTGACACCTAGTCTAGTGACGCCACTGGTTGCAAGTCTACCAAAAGCAAAGCATTCGCGGGGCTTACCATATTTTTAATAAATAGAACTTTCCTGATTTTAGGGCCTCCTGCATTTGAAAGGGGAAAAACAAACTGACAATAACAAATAATGTAAACGTCCGGTCGAGAACAAGATTAAAGAATCTGCGATGTAGGCCAATAAAAAGCAGCAGTCAGTCACCAAGAAATTGTAGAATGATCAAAGTAAGAAGCGTTACAACTCCACAGTGAATATCGGTACAATGATTGTAAAATGCTTTATATGTGTCGGACGTTCCTTCAGATTCTAAAGATAATAAAGTTGTAGCCTTAAACTCCTGCAGGACGGCAGGAGATGGCCCGGGGGGGGGGGTTCAAACCCAAGACCAATGAGACCATAGAACGTCAGTCCAGAGCGCATTCTACAGGACCGGACAGCCAACTGGAAAGTGGTCACTAAATACTCCTATATAACTTATTATATACTTCGATGATGATGATACTCTTTTATTCTTTCAGTGCGGGGCTACTCTCAGTGGGTAACTTCGCTAGCGTTGCTGGTGAAGACCTAGTTTATCTTTATAATAAAATCAAATATCTTAAATTTCATAATAAAATAAAAAGTTATGTTAGTTTTAGTAACTCTCACCACCCTGCAGATTTTTATTCGTTTAGGAAAACCTCAATCGTTTCGATCAAAATAGTTCGCAGTTAAAGAGTTAATCCTGCGTTAAAGTTTAAGAATAAAGATTCAGTTATAAGTCCAAATTGTTACCTATAGACCTTGCCAGTTAGGCCTACTGCCTAGTAAATAGGCTTTGTAAAAAGAACCGATTACAATGTAGGTAAAAATAAATCATAATTAATGACAAAATGATGAAATGGTTGAAACGGTTCAATCACTGCAGATGTTACATTTGGCAATTGTTGACAAATAGATAAAAAAAAAAACTACAACACTGCTTTATACCGCTCTCTAACCCAAACCAACTCACGTACACTCATGCAAACACACATCTCTATTTTTAATCCGTACATATGCAAGATACAGAGTTTAAAAAAAATCTGGGCGTTGTCCCAGATAAAGCATCTTGCTATTGGATTATTGATGGACGCTTACTAAATACACTCAACGGGCAATCCGTCTAATCGTGTGTTTATTTTAGCCTGAGCATAAACACGATGGACTCAAGATACTGGGAGAAAGTGTACTCATAAATAAACATTAACACTTCGCAACAGAAGACAGCTCTCACCACACACTAACTGTTTTGTTCATCTTTCAATAAAGTCTCAAGAATTTTATTGATTAATTGTTAGAAAAACATATAGACTCTTCTACTAGCTAGCAATGGAGAGTAGAGGACAAAGACTTTAAACAAATAAAGATTTTAACTCGTAGAAAGAGTATAATAGTCAGTGAATAGCGCTAAGAAAGCTTAACTCTAGAAATAGTAAAACAGTGAATAGCACTACAAAACAAAGGTTTTAACGCGTAGAACTAAAATGTAAAAATGTTTTACATGTTTCGGATGTTCCTTCAGAGTTGAAGATAGTTTACTTCCTAGTCCAAACCTCCCGCAATGTCAGTAATAGTACTACAAAACAAAGGTCTTAACGCGTAGAACTAGTCAGAAATAGCACTTCAAAACAAAGGTTTTAACGCGTAGAATTTGTCAGTAATAGCACTACAAAACAAAGGTTTTAACGCGTAGAATTTGTCAGTAATAGCACTACAAAACAAAGGTTTTAACGCGTAGAACTAGCCAGTAATAGCACTACAAAACAAAGGTTTTAACGCGTAGAACTAGTCAGTAATAGCACTACAAAACAAAGGTTTTAACGCGTAGAATTTGTCAGTAATAGCACTACAAAACAAAGGTTTTCACACGTAGAACTAGTCAGTAATAGCACTACAAAACAAAGGTTTTAACGCGTAGAACTAGTCAGTAATAGCACTACAAAACAAAGGTTTTAAAGCTTAGAATTTGTCAGTAATAACACTACAAAACAAAGGTTTTAACTCAAAGAACTAGACAGTAATAGTAGGCCTATTACAAAACCAAAGTTTTAACTCATAGAACTAGTCTGTAATTGTAGGCCTACTTCAAAACATAGGTTTTAACTCATGGAACTAGACGGTTATAGTACTACAAAACAAAGGTTTTAACTCATAGAACTAGTCAGTAATAGTACTATAAAACAAAGGTTTTAACTCATAGAACTAGGCATTAATAGTATAACAAAACAAAAGGTTTTAACTCATAGAACTAGTACAACAGTACAATTAGGGCTAAACAAAGACGTTGAGCTCATGTATAGAAAACTTCAGACTCGCCTCTTAGAAGACTTCGGACTCGCCTCTTAGAAGATTTCGGACTCGCCTCTTAGAAGACTTCAGACTCGCCTCTTAGAAGACTTCGGACTCGCCTCTTAGAAGATTTCGGACTCGCCTCTTAGAAGATTTCGAACACGTCTCTATCGGAAAAACTAACGTAGCGGAGGTTATGTTTCGGCTTCTAGTTGACCGACACTTCATATAGAAAGGTCTGTCAATCTCGTTCTCAGACCAGTGCTGTTCACAGTCCCAGGATCTAAACTCTTAAGGAAATCTTTATGAAGATCTACTAAGGGTTTGGCCAAATTTAAATGATCATTCGTCATGTGATATGTCGCTCATTAGAACTTACGAACCGAAATAATGTATGTAAGTTGGATTTCAATTTAGAATAATAGTTGTAGGCCTGCAACTGAAAAATAATGGCGAGTTTTTTTTCTAGTTAATTTAAAAGAAAGCTGAAAATATTAAAAATATAAAATGCCGCGAAAATCCTGTCGGAAACAATCCTAACCCCTAACCCTAACTTTTTTTTTCCAAAATCTCTTTTCTTTTACTTCTATTTGATTCTAGTGGAAGATTATTCATAGACATTAAAAGCTCTTTTAAAACCGATACATTTTCATAAATTTTTCAGAGATTTAACCTTCTTTATTCTTAGAGCATTATATTTGTGGTTTCCTTTAAAAAAAAAAAAAAGACGTACTAACAAGTATGGCTCGCTACCTTGAACCAAAACAAAACAAAAAAAAAGAAAAAAAAAACAAGTATGAACAATATCAGAACAATGTTATGGGATCAAGAAACTCACTATTTTGTCTTGTGTGTTTTCGGCAATGGAATCTTCTACTGATTAATAAAAAAAAAAGAAGAAAATAAAGACTTCATTGGGATTTAAACTCTTTCCCCTCCTCAGGTAGACGGTTTATATCACATCTCGTGATTATATCCATCCATTCCAGTGGCACTGCATCCATCATTATCTATAGTCTTCCACTCCTATCGACCTATTTACATTGACATTTTTCATGACGACCTTCACAAGTAAATCCTACTTATTAATTATACTTATTACCGTAAGCACTCATTCTCCGTCACCAAAAAAAAAAGTAGATTGGCTAGTAATAATGTTAAATGATATTTTGAACAAATTCTTGCTACAAAACACGTCTTATCAATCTAGAGTTGTGTATCCTACCTAATACAGCTGACGATAATGCCGCTTTTCTAGCATCATTCACACTGCATGGCTAACATCTTTTTCTAGCGTTACCATAGAATCTTTTTTTAGAAACACACACACACTCGGCATATGTAGTACAGTAAGGCGGCTCCTCATCCATATAATATAACTTTTTATTGAAGAGTTTCCGCTATCAAGTTTTATGAATAACTTTATTTTATTTTAATGAAGCATTTTTCGTTTACTAAGTATTTCTCAACATTTCTGACGGCTTTTTTTGGTTTAAAAGTTTTAGATCTTATTGGGAAACACGGATACAGGCAGGGCCGGCCCTAGCATTTGCGGGGCTCTATGCGAAACGGATCGCGCGGGGCCTAGTCTGGGTAGAGATAAGCATAATGTCAAAATTATTTTTTTTTAATTAGAAAATAGGCTTACTTTCGTCTTTGCAATAAATTTTTATCAAATGAAAGCTCGCAATGCCACTTTTTATTTATTGGCACCCCAAAATGTCAATTTCGTCTATTCTTCAGGGGATTTGAATAAATTCAAAAAAATTCAGGACTTTATCGTATATTTTGCCTTTTCATGAGCTTTCCTGGAGGCCCTGGAAAATCAGGAGGTCGCGAAAACCCTGTTATTTTATATACGTTATAATAGTTTAATTTAATAATGTACACTTAGAATTATCACGGGGCCTATGAAAGCGCGGGGCCCACTGCGACCGCATAGGCTGCAGTGGCCTAAGGCCGGCCCTGGATACAGGTACATAATTTGAATTAATCTAGCATCTTTCTTTTTTTTTTTTTGTATGCTATTGTGCAATATTTTATTTTTGTGTGCCATAACCATTTTCAGCTAGAGGCTGGTTTGGACAGTTCAAAGGCATTATTTACTGCGCTAGGTTGGACACCTATCTTGCATAGGGGATTACCGCATGCCAGATGGGATCTTTTTTGGCGAGATTAAAAGCAGGACGGGGTTAAAGAGGTGTCTCCGGAAGTGACGTAAAGATAAATTCAGGCTAATCTTTGCATGGAGGAAATCAACTGGCCTTTGAAAAAAGACAATGGACCTCATTCACCAATCGTAAACAAACAACATTTAGCTACCTGATTCTCTATCTCTTCTATACAAATTACGATCTAATTTTTAATACAAAATGGCTATCACGTGACAGTTTTTTTCTTTATTTTTATCAATGTAATCACGTGACTAAATGTTGTTTGTTTACGATTGGTGAATGAGGTCCATTGGAGAGCTCTCACGAAGGTCGCGGGAAACACATTGGAGGCCCATAGAAGAGCTCTTGTCGAAGACATGCGCAGACGATAGGAAAGCTTAAAGAAACATTCGGAAGTCCACGGCTTGGTCTGCAACAGATGTGGCAAAAGTAGCAGGACCGAACTCGATTTGCGTGGTCCAGTGAAATAGTCAGCCGATCCATTAATCTTTAAAACCAAAGATAATGCTTTATATGCCTACCTAAAGGTCTTATTGAGGATGCTCATTATAAAAATAAAGTTTTAATGAAGTTTCAAATTTCAGTAGTGTGTCTTGTGCTATATTCTTAAGTACCGGCATCAGACACAGTGTGTACAAAGGGACCGACCACTCAACCATTATCACACAATTGTATCTCATGACTAACTTTTTTTATTACCAAAAATAAATATTCAACAGTAAGTTTTATTTACACATTTGTCTACCTGCACCCTTAAGCTATTAACATTAATAAAATGTGCTTTTCATTTATTTGCAATTTTTTTTTTTGCGTTCTGTTAATTAGGATGACTGCCTGGTCGTGCGGTTTGTGCTCTGGACTGTCGTTCAGATGTATCGATGGTCCTGGGTTCAAACCCTGCCCGCTCACATCCCCCGTCGTCCTGCGGGAGGTTTGGACTGGGAAGTAATTATCTTCTACTCTGAAGGAACATCCGAAACATGTAAAACATTTTACAAGGAACTCCATTGTTTCCGATTATTTTTAAACATTGGAAAAAAATTTATATATCTTAAAAAGGTTACTAATTGTGAGTGGATTAAAAGGTTTACTTGTTTGACACTCAGTCTATGTTGAAAATCAATTTACGAATTACGAATTATATATATATAAACTGAGAACTGAGATCAAACATTTATACAGATGGCTGACTGGTCGTGCAACATGCGCGCTGGACTGTCGTTCGGACTTCTCGATAGACCCGGGTTCATACCCTACCCGTTGCGACCCCCCCCCCCCTCGTCCTGCAGAAGGCTTGGACTAGGAAGTAAATTATCTTCAACTCTGAATGAACATCTGAAACATGTAAAACATGTTTACAACCAAGTGATCCTCTCTCTAAAATCAAAATGGTCTTATTAAAATGTTTAGAAAACTCATTTGGAAAGAAAAAAGCTTTTGAATACGTTTTGAATAAGATAGAAGGTAGATATTTTTTTCTCTTATAAAATAAGTATTTAGTATTAATAACTAATAAGTTAGAAAAGTTTTATAATAAGATAGAAGGTATATATTTTTTTTTACTCTTAAAAATAAGTATTCAACTAAAGCTCACTATTATGGACATAACATTTTACTAAATCAAATTTCAAGTACTGTAACTTTCACCACTGCCTAGTACTGGTGTAATATTGTATTTGATTCGTGTCATACCACTGTCATTACAAATGAATACATACGTGTTTTCAATGTATTAACTCCGTGGCTGTTCACATCCCCACACACACACGCGACTGGTCCAACAAATCTGACGTCAAGACTACAACAGATGGGCAGGTCTGAGCCATCAATACAAAGTCTGATGTGTGAGAACACACAAAAAAAAAAAAACAACAACAGTTAAAAGAAACGGGTCTCGCTATAGATCGTACAGACTCTGTCTCCTTCTCATGACACACTTAAATAGGCATGTATTGAATAGATTTGTGAGTACCTGGTTCAATAGAAAGTTGCGTCCTTGTAAGTCAATTTAGTATTGATACATGATAATCAAAACTTGAGTCACACGACATACTTATGGTTGGAGAAAATAGATCAATTAATACAACTTTCCGTTGTATGTTGGTAAGAGCAATGCAAATGATAGGTCACCTATTAAAATCTTCTACTGGTGAGAATTCTGGGTCTACTCACTCTTACAATATTCGGAAGAAGACAATTGAATATACATATATTACATATATTAAATACACAGTATCAGTGGCGAAGCTAGGGTTGTAGGAGAGGGGGTCCAAATATGAAAATTATACCGGGTCCCATCTTGAGGCGTCCCCAAATGAGTGTTCCATTTTTTTTTTTTTACATTAAATATTTATCCAATGCCATTTGCATTTTATGTTGTTATGGAAATTAGAGACCATGTTGCATGTATTCCACACATTAGACGTATATATTTATTCAGTACATTATCTCATGTCATGATGTTGAATGTCAAAATGCGGGAACTCTAAAGAGGCTAAGCCCCCCACCCGAGCCCCAAAATCCCTTGCTACGTCATTTACAATAGACTGTTAAATGTGAATTTATTGGTTCAATAGAAGGTGAGTCCATGTGAGTCAGTTTATTATCGATGGATGATAATGATGATAGTCCCACATGATAGTTAGAAGTGTGGTCGAGAGGCTAAGTACGCTTGATCTTGGCTTGGCTACCTATGAAAGAGGTTCGAATCGAGTAGAGTTGTCTTTACTGAGCGCCTAAAGGCAGCACGGAAAACTTTCTTCCAGATACCCCCCTCCCCCCACCGGTGACACACAAGACTGGACCACAGCGCTCTGACCACGCTATAAGCACGAAAGCAGCGCTATATAAAAGATATAATTAATTTATTTTAATTGTATAATTAAAACTTAAGTCACACGACATTAGGATAAGGTTCGAAAAAAAGGAATATTTAGTAAAACTGTCTCTTTATGTTGGAAAAAACAATATTTACAATATTGTAACATTAAATTAAACCTTCTTTTGTTAAAAAATACCGTTCTTTTCTCCTAGAGCATGGAATGGGTTGCATGAGCGAGCCAGGAAATCCAATGACTTGGCAGAATTTATAATAAGGCTTGTCTTCGAGTCCGAGGATCAGCGAGGAATGCAGTATTTCCGGTAGCTGCGCAGCCCCCAACTGTGATCTACATATTTTGCCACACCCAGAATTTACGTCATGACAAAAGGCATGACGCGTAGGACGTATGCTAATCATTGCGCAGGGCCCAGTCTATGTAGGGATAATGATAATAAGTGAAAATTAAGAGTTTGTACTAGAAAACAAATTCGTCTTTGCATTTTATTTATTCTTTAAACGTACACGATTTAATTTGTAAAAATATCGCTGTTTTTTTAAAGATTGAGATAGATTTAGATATATATATAGATCTAGATCTATGTCTATGATCTATAGGGACCCCTCAACTCAAGAAAACATTAAGAAACTGGAACAGACACAAAATAGAGCAGTGAGATTCATAACAAACGAATATTCACATTTCACTAGAGTAACACCTTTAGTAAAATCACTAAATTTAGAAAGCCTTCAGGACAGAAGACTCAAAAGTAAAGTAGCAATTATTCATAAAACACTGAACCATAATCTTCAAATACAAAAACAAAATTGAATAAAATACTCTGAAAGACACAAAGATAAAGACACATTCCTCGTCCCATATGCTAGGACAAATTTGTACACATGCTCCTTCTTCCCTAGTGCTATTATAGCATGGAATGGATTGCCTGAGCTAGCTAGGAAAACAAGTGACTTGGCAGAATTTAAGTCATTGGTTAATATGCATGACTAGATGCGTGACGCGTAGGACGTAATCATCTTCCATTTTGAAGTAACGTCTGTATTATATAAGATAAGATATCGCACGTAGAATTGACGTTTTCAATATTGAATGACATCCCAACACGATAATTTTGTCCATTTTTCCTGGAGATTTTCATGAGTTTTCTGGAGATTTAGAATTAGCGCAGGGCCTATAAAAGTGCGGGGCCAAAAGCGACCGCATAGGTTGCAGTGGCCTAAGGCCGGTCCTGCATTCATATTGTGTACTTCTTGTGTTTCAGTGAAATAACAAAACTGTTTTACCAAAGTGAAGGCTACACTCCTAATAAAACATACATTACATTCACTTCAATACTTGATTAGATCCAGACTAAATATTCTTTTCAAATGGCTTATACCAAGAACGCACTACTATTTTTACAAAGCTTATAGGCCTATTAATCAACTCACTCTGTCAGGTTAAAAAGTGTGTACACGTTATTTCTCTTACACCAAATCTCGGATTAAGATGAAACTGCGCACAAAGGAACCAATTAGACAATTAATTACTTGTAATTCATTATTTTTTTTAATAGCAACAAGGTAAACTAATACGTCAGTATTCACAAATTTGGCTAAATGTGTTGGGTTTAGTCCCCATAAATAATTGTTAACGCTATTTCTGTCTCAAGCATTCTCCGATCAAGTTGATACTGTAAACGATTATGTATTGTACCTAACAAAACATGAATCAATAAACAAAAATACTCAGCTATTGGTAATTAATTATTTTGTTTGATATCGAATAAGGGAAATTAGGCATACTTGTAGCCTACATTATTGATATAAATAGTTTTAAGGACGAAGTTCTTCCTCTTTAGATTAAGCTTTTTTTTTTAAAAAAAAAAAAAGGATTTTTTATATTTTGCATGTTTCTTATTAATTTTCCATTCCAATTTCCGAATCTTTTTTTTTTCATATTGAATTGTTCCTTAGTTCCACGTGTGAACATATTACCAAAAAAAATGTACAGATAAAATGGCAGAAATTCTATATTGAGAAAACCAGACAGTTTACCGGCCCATATACCTCCACACCGTCTGCTTATGTCCCAGTGGAAAAGTGGCCAGATAAATTCAAGTGAGTAACAAGAAAAAGTAGAAAAAGTCCACAAAATCAAATGTTTATAAGAAAGTATACCAGTCAAATCTAGTCAACAGTATATTCGTTACAGCTGGGTAAAATATTTCATAGCAACAATGAATTTCTAATAAAACAGATATACACAATAGAACGATACGTTTGTAGCTATGAATAGCTGAACAATGACTCTACAACATTAGATTGTTTATAAAGTGTAGCACAGAGTAATTAATGTCTTGGCTAACTTATTTATCTCAGCCTCTGATCGATTTCATGTCAAGATTTGTACCGTAGAGAGTTTCAACTTGAAGTTCAAAACTAAAGTATGACTCAACGTCTTTACCTTGTCAATATATGACCGGTGGGTTAGAGTCTGTAAATCTGCTAGCCGTAGAGAGTTTCAACTTGAGGTTCAAAACTAAAGTATGACTCAACGTCTTTACCTTGTCAATATATGACCTGTGGGTTAGAGTCTGTAAATCTGCTAGCCGTAGAGAGTTTCAACTTGAGGTTCAAAACTAAAGTATGACTCAACGTCTTTACCTTGTCAATATATGACCTGTGGGTTAGAGTCTGAGTCTGTAAATCTGCTAGCCGAATTCTTATCTTATCTTATAAAATACAGACGTTACTTCAAAAAAAAAAAAGATGATAACATCCTACACGTGTTAATAGGTCAAACTAGTCATGCATGTTAACCAATGGCAGACGTTACTTCAAAAAAGAGGATGATTACGTCCTACGCGTCATGCATCTAGTCATGCATTGTTATTATTATTATTATAGCTTTTTATATAGCGCTACTTTCATGCTTATAGCATGCTCAGAGCGCTTTGAATGTTCTAAAATATTACGATTTCGGATTTTCACTATCTTTTCTAGTTTACGAGATCTAAACGGGACGGACGGACAGACCGTTCACACAAAACTAATAGCTTCTTTTCTCCTTTCGGGGCCGCTAAAATAAAGTTGATGACAGTGTCTACTTCAATACCATAATTTTTTTATTTTTTTTTTATATATGCACGATATTGGTAAGACGGATTTCTCAAATCTGGTGTGGTGTTAAGTCTATACCTGTGGTCCCTTTTGTGGCATCTCGGTTATGAGCAAATCCCCCCCCCCCCCCCCCACCAACGTATTGCCCATCTGCTTGGCATCAGCTTCCATAAAAGCGGTGCTATGTATTCTTCTTTCCTTGGGGCTTCCAGGTTAGGGCTTGCCTTGTTATGTTAGATGCAGGCTTGCGAAGATATGTAGCCTTCCTTGCAATATAATAAGAAGAAAGTCCAGCTGAGCGGAATAAAGTTTTCGGGGGACCGAAGTAAAATAACGAGCAGCTTGATTTGAAATAATGTGGTACATTTAAGAAAATAAAAAGTAAAGTTCCACTTTCAGACTTTGCGATCCATAGGGCAGATGATGTAAAGGGCATCTGTTTTTGTGGCCCACGGTTAATGAGGATATTATGAGGCCAGCACAACGACCAAGCGCGTTTACTTTTCCCCAACTAATGTCAGAGCTGGGTGGACTCAGAGGCACTAAAAACCAGAAATTAAACATCCTAGTCTTCACCAGGATTCGAACCCGGGACCTTCGGTTCTGAAGACAAGTGCTTTATCACTCAGCCAACGCGCCTCCTCACTTCATACAACCAGAAGTCATTTAAAGGTGGATCTTTTTTTCAAATTAGAGTCAGAATCTAGATCAGTTCAAATTTCAGAGTGATATCGTTATGAAAGAAAACTCCGATCCCGAGAAGATCTTATAAAATAAATTTATTTCCATTTTAGCACTAGTTAGACCTATTCGTAAATTACTTCAATGGTTCTTGGCACTCCCAAAAGGAGCTATTATAGGATACCTGGTGATCATCCCCACATCCGGTTTCTCTCTGATCCAGAAAGTCAATAAGTGAAGCAGTCTAGAGCGTTGAACGACATACCAGGCAACAAAGAGTGGTAAAGCGCTGGGCTTCAGAAACAAGGAGTTCAGATCCTGGTGAGGAGTGGGAATTTTTAGCTTCTGAGACCACCCAAAATAAATAAAATTATGGCTTTTATATAGCGCTACTTTCATGCTTATAGCATGATATCTAAGTTGTGGCGGGGGTATCTAGGAGAAGGTTTATCCGTGCTGCCTTTAGGCGCTCAGTAAACACAACTCTGCCCGAGTCGGGTGTCGAACCTCGAGCCCCCTTCATAGGTAGCCAAGCCAAGCCAAGTACAAGCACACTTTGCCTCTCGACCACTAATGGGTACCTTACAAACATTTGGGAATTGAAAGCGATTGGTCATTCTACCAGTCACATGACACCCTTATCAACTGTAGACCACAGAAACAGATAAACTTTACATCATCTTCCCCAATAGATCCAGGGTTTGAAAGGGGAACCTACTAGCTGACATTTTATCCACTAAGTTGATTGTTAAAAATACCTTTAAAACTGTGATAAGGGGGCACTATAGATTTGATAACTGATTCTCCATTAGCCATTTCAGAACAAATTTGGGATTGTGGTTTAAACTAGATTGGGATGTTATGTACATTTTATATAGCTTCGAGTGTAATAAATATGGATATATATTCCCTTTTTAGATTGAAAGGGTTGGTCAGAATTAGAAATGTTCAGGTGTGTGCTTCTTAAAAGTTATTTAAGACGTAAATAGATAAATACAGAAAGTTGTTTTTACAATAACAAGTTGCTGAAGCCAAATAGGAATAGATTTACTAAAGAGATTTTAAATTTACTAACAAGCAAAATATTCAAAAAATCTTTCTGAAAAAATAAAGCTTATCTAAAGGGGAAGAAATCCTCCTTTAAAACTGTATTTATCAGTAATGTACAAGTTATTTTCCTTATTCAATAGTAAACAAAATAATTAATAACCAATAATTAATTGACTATTTGTATTTTTGTTTAATGATTCATGTTTTGTTAGGTACAATAAATAATTGTATCAATCTGATTGGAGAATGCGTGAGGAAGAAATAGCATTAACAATTATTTAAGGGGACTAAACCCAACAAATTTAGCCATATCTGTGAATACTGAAGTATTAGATTCCCTTGTTGGTATTAAACAAACAAACAAAAAAATTACCAATAATAATTCTCTAATTATTTTTTTGTTTATTCATGTCTTGTCTAGGTCAATGAATAATTGTGCGAAAATTCAACCTGAGAATGGGTATGAGAGAAATAACGTTTATGCACTTTGTACCAGACAGACAGAAGTGCTGCACCAACCTCCTCCAAATAAATCTGTCACAGAACCAAACATTCTCATAGATGGCCAGAAATTAGCAAACGTCATAAGCTCAAACTTTCAAGAGCTCTTTCAAGGAATGCAATATCGACATTCATGGCAGGAAAGCACTAGCTCTCGATCGCTCTTTATCGCATGAAGCTGTGAGTCTCTGTGTCTCAAGATTTGAAGCAAGAAGAGTGGCCAGGGCGAAAGAGCCCCAAACCAACAAAAAGCTGAGAGAAGAAGCAGGCCTATCTGCAACTGACCTAGCTTACCCATGCCAAGTATGCGGCTGGCTTCTTAAAGCAAGGATTGGACTTTACAGTCATCTTGGGAGTCCATAGGAAATGAGAAATGTGCTCATCTTCGACCACGAAGGAGGAGCTATATACCAGACAGACAGAGTTGATACAAGCTTTGGAAAAGAAATGGTTAAGATTACTGTTTGAAAAAAAGGTAAATGTTCGTATATTAGTTCCAGCGTAACAACTAAAAGTAACAAAAACAGAGCTTTGTTCACCAAAATTTGTGATTAACTTTTATTACTTTCAAAACACTCACTTTTAAATACAAAATGGTCCAAGATTCGACATTGCAAGAAGTGACTTTTTTTGTACAAAACAGACAGCCATATCACAATTATCTTACAAAAACTTATTTCCTAATCTGTTTGGTAAATTTCTTAAGAGAAATATATCATCAACACTTGGGTTGAGTTTAGAAAAGACCAAAAGGAAAAAAAATAATTTTAAATCTCATTACAATTAATTATCAGGAGAACATGTATTAGGTCAAATGAATGAACAAATGTAATACTGTTTTATAATGAATGATATAGTTTGAATACTATCTATGGAACCTGTGGTTCAGTGGTCTTGAATGTCCCGGATTCAAACACTACCCACAGCCATCAACTGTCATCCTGCTGGAGGTTTTGGGCAAAGATGTAATTATCTTCAGAAACTGAAGGAACATCCGAAGCATAAATAACAAGAATGATATAAGTATAATTTTAATCTGAACATATGGCATGAATGATTAAGTTGGATTTCAAGACTATGGAGGAAATTGATGATGTAGGTATGAATTTGATTATTATTAGAAAAGGGAAAAGAAATGTATTTTTATAATTAGAATATAAAAATAATTTCTTCTTTTTTATAAATAACATCTATGTTTAATAAAAATGATAAATAGTTTATTGCAGTTAAAATAAGAATACATTTTGGGAGTTCAAAGATAAAAAATAATTACCATACCTTTAGTTTATTTATAAATATTTACAAACTTTTGCTACAGTGTAAACAATAATAAAGACATATTGCATTCAAAATACTTTTTAAAAAAAACTAACAAAACATTTAAAATACTAGCAAAATACAAAAGACATTTAAAATTCTAAAAGAAAACAAAATAAACAATAAAAAAATAACAATTCCATATCCTAAAAAAATACAGAAAACATTTGAAATACTGACGCAAAATATTCCAAATACAAACAGAATACAGAAATCATTCCAAATACTAACAAAAAACATTCCAAATACTAACAAAAAACAGAAAACATTCAAAGTACTAACAAAAAACATTCCATATCCTAACAAAAAACATAAAACATTCAAAGTACTAACAAAAAACATTCCATATCCTAACGAAATTCAGAAAACATTCAAAGGACTATCAAAAAAAACTTCCAAATACAAACAGAATACAGAAAACATTTGAACTACTAACTGATAATAAAAGACATTCCAGTATCTGCTAGGATTGTTCAATCATTCAATCTATTACAGTAATTCATTCATAGTTGGTGCAAAGGTAAACTTAAACACTGGCGCTGTCCCATTTCCTGTGGAGATATATTGCACCATGATGCTGGAAGAAAATTGTCTTGGACTCACATTGGCTACCTGGGGAAAGAAAAAAAGATGGTCTTTCTCTAATGAATAGTCACTATTAAAATCGGGAATATAAATGGGCTATGTTTAAAACATCAATGAAATTATTAAAAAAACTAATAACTAGCACTCTGATGAATGAATATCTTGACTAACAACAAATACACATTTTAAGGTATGTTTTAAAGTGCAGTATAACTGAGATATGTCTGAAGTACTGAGGTATGTCTGATGTACTGAGGTATGTCTGATGTACTGAGGTATGTCTGATGTACTGAGATATGTCTGATGTACTAAGATATGTCTGATGTACTGAGATATGTCTGATGTACTGAGGTATGTCTGATGTACTGAGGTATGTCTGATGTACTGAGATATGTCTGATGTACTGAGATATGTCTGATGTACTGAGATATGTCTGATGTACTGATATATGTCTGATGTACTGAGATATGTCTGATGTACTGAGATATGTCTGAAGTACTGAGGTATGTCTGATGTACTGAGATATGTCTGATGTACTGAGATATGTCTGATGTACTGAGATATGTCTGATGTACTGAGATATGTCTGATGTACTGAGATATGTCTGATGTACTGAGATATGTCTGATGTACTGAGATATGTCTGAAGTACTGAGGTATGTCTGATGTACTGAGATATGTCTGATGTATGTCTGATGTACTGAGATATGTCTGATGTACTAAGATATGTCTGAAGTACTGAGGTATGTCTGATGTACTGAGATATGTCTGATGTACTGAGATATGTCTGAAGTACTGAGGTATGTCTGATGTACTGAGATATGTCTGATGTACTGAGGTATGTCTGGTGTTCTGAGGTAAGTCTGATGTACTGAGGTATGTCTGAAGTACTGAGGTATGTCTGATGAACTGAGGTATGTCTGATGTACTGAGATATGTCTGAAGTACTGAGGTATGTCTGATGTACTGAGGTATGTCTGATGTACTGAGATATGTCTGAAGTACTGAGATATGTCTGAAGTACTGAGGTATGTCTGATGTACTGAGGTATGTCTGATGTACTGAGATATGTCTGATGTACTGAGATATGTCTGATGTACTGAGATATGTCTGATGTACTGAGATATGTCTGATGTACTGAGATATGTCTGATGTTCTGAGGTATGTCTGATGTACTGAGGTATGTCTGATGTACTGAGGTATGTCTGAAGTACTGAGATATGTCTGATGTACTGAGATATGTCTGATGTACTAAGATATGTCTGATGTACTGAGATATGTCTGATGTACTGAGATATGTCTGATGTACTGAGATATGTCTGATGTACTGAGATATGTCTGATGTACTAAGATATGTCTGATGTACTGAGATATGTCTGATGTACTGAGGTATGTCTGATGTACTGAGATATGTCTGATGTACTGAGATATGTCTGATGTACTAAGATATGTCTGATGTACTGAGATATGTCTGATGTACTGAGGTATGTCTGATGTACTGAGATATGTCTAATGTACTGAGATATGTCTGATGTACTGAGATATGTCTGATGTACTGAGATATGTCTGATGTACTGAGATATGTCTGAAGTACTGAGGTATGTCTGATGTACTGAGATATGTCTGATGTATGTCTGATGTACTGAGATATGTCTGATGTACTAAGATATGTCTGAAGTACTGAGGTATGTCTGATGTACTGAGATATGTCTGATGTACTGAGATATGTCTGAAGTACTGAGGTATGTCTGATGTACTGAGATATGTCTGATGTACTGAGATATGTCTGATGTACTGAGGTATGTCTGGTGTTCTGAGGTATGTCTGATGTACTGAGGTATGTCTGATGAACTGAGGTATGTCTGATGTACTCAGATATGTCTGAAGTACTGAGATATGTCTGAAGTACTGAGGTATGTCTGATGTACTGAGGTATGTCTGATGTACTGAGATATGTCTGAAGTACTGAGATATGTCTGAAGTACTGAGGTATGTCTGATATACTGAGGTATGTCTGATGTACTGAGATATGTCTGATGTACTGAGATATGTCTGATGTACTTAGATATGTCTGATGTACTGAGATATGTCTGATGTACTAAGATATGTCTGATGTACTAAGATATGTCTGATGTACTAAGATATGTCTGATGTACTGAGATATGTCTGATGTACTGAGATATGTCTGATGTACTGAGATATGTCTGATGTTCTGAGGTATGTCTGATGTTCTTAGGTATGTCTAATGTAAGAAAGGTCTGATTTAATGAGAAAAATCTTATTTACTGAGATAGGTGTATGCCCTGAAATATGTCTGATTTATTGAGATATGACAATACACAGCACAACTAAGGTAATCATTGCATTTTTCTAAATTAAACAAGTGTAAAAACTACAGGTACTCAATCGCCACCTTTGGCTGTAAAATGACTACAGCTCATTTTATGGTAGAAGAATTAAGTGTCTGGGGATCGGCTACGGTTGGAACATTGTTTCCCAAATAGCAGTTCCCCCACTCTAGAAAGCAGTAAAATACAATGCAACACTTTTCCCATACAGTTTGGGTAGAACAGCGAAACAGCAGAAGTTAAGATTCAATGTTTTCCTTCTAGGTAAGGTAGCCCAATAAAGGTTAACTAGCCATTCCCCTCTGGCCCAAATAACTACTTACATTGCAATAAGTACTGATCAATGGATCTGTGTCTAAAGTCCCCTGGTAGACCGCCACATAGCTAGTATCACAGTCTAAGCCTGCAGACACTTCATCAAACTTGAAGTAGGAAGTTCTGTGAGGTGAAATGTACCAGGAGCAGGTTTGATTCTGAAGATATCTGTTGGGGAACTCTGGACTTGTGAAGACACCGTAACTCAGACCTGTCAAGTTACCACCACAGCCTGAACCTAAGGGAAACACAGATGTAAAGAAAGTTTAAAATTTAAAATAAAATATACATCTGATGCTGTGCTGATTCTCCAAATATGTCAAAGGTACTGAGTACAATTTATAATATTACTACCTTGAATTTATTTGATGTAACCTCTAAAGAAAAGCATTCATAAAACTTTTACTGGCATTGGGAAGAATCATCTTAGCAGTTTTGAGTCAATATTACGGCCTATAATTTTAGAGTTCCTTATTAGAAAAACTACCTCTCTTACTTAAAGTATTTTTTGAAACTTTGGTAACAATGCCATTTTATTTAATATTTAAACATGTATTGATTACTACAATGAAAATACAACTTTTTAGCCCATTGAGAAATAAATTGACTGGCATTGCCCCTTCTCTTTGTCAGGACTTTGGGCACCCTCTTAAGAGGCTGCCATGCCCCCTCCCTTCACAGTTTAAGTAATACTACTTTAAATCCATAATTGTTTGACCCCTCCCCATTCCAACACTACTAAGGCCTCCTTCAGTTGCAAAGTGACTGTGAATCATCTCATAGAAAAGAGATGAACATCTGGGCATTAGTTATGAGTGATTCCCCCCATTTTCCATCCTTAAAAAAATATTTAATTGTACAATAAAAATGTATCTCCTAGAGTTTGTGAAAGGTAATAAAGGTTGGTGCACTGCCATAAATCTGGAGCTGTATTTATATATTGTAAGCAAGCTACAAGCAGACACTTCTTAATCATGACAGTGTTGCCAAACATAAGATATAATGTATTCTCTACAACAATGAAAAAAAAAAAAAAAGGAAAATATAATGGCTTCTGGTTTCATCCTTCCTGCAAAGCCTTTCTTAGGTGGATAGCCAGCCAAGGCTAACGAGCCCCTCCTGTCTAAAGCTTACTGGTTTAGATGCCAGTTACTCACTTTCGCCCCTACTCCTGACAGTGATTACAGTTCTGCAGAACCCAATATACAAGTTACACCTAAAGACTTTTTCAACTTGTACAAAATTGGATAAAAAGGAGACAGCAACATAAATACTTTGAGTTTTTAATTCTTTCTCTCCTACTTAATGATACCCTCGTTGATTGGACCTCATTAAATTAAATTAATTTTTGGTTTTAGAAAGTATAATTGGTTATATAAGAAGAGCATGCATTCTCCTATGATTCTATACCAAAAGTAACGTTTTCTGTTATTGAAGTTTAATCATAAAAGGGTAGAATGTACAAAGAGTTAAAGCAGCACAGTGGCTAGATTCTGATATCAACTAAAATTTCTGGTTTCAAATCCACTAGTCGATCGCTTCAGTCACATTTGGCCATCCCCCCAAAAATATCTGTACATTGCAAATTTGTCCCCTGAACATCATTTCTCTTGCCAACTCTCTACTAAGATTGTGTTGAATTTTACTTCCCTTCTTACTGGTGGCCACATGTCAACAGAATAAAGACATTTAAATAAATTGCTCTTCTATTGCTCATGCTATAGCATTCTTTTGGTGCATTCTGGTCCAAGCTCTTTTGTGGACATGTGTGGATGTGAGGTTTCTGTTCCTGGATGCCCTGAATGCTGAGGATCTTACATGCATAAGAAGTGACATTGAGAGACCCTGTAATGTCTATTCTATAATAAATATTAATGACCCAAACAAATAATATTGATTACCTTGGGTTGAAGCTATGTAAATGAGATCAAATCCCATTCCACCGACTGAAATGTCTGTCAAAAATTGCAATGTAGCTCTGTTATCACGTAAAAATACAGGATTCGGGAGAGTTCGTCCACAGAGAGTAGCCACGACCTGGGAGGAGCTGTTTTTCACCTGTTACAAGACATGAGGTAGTAAAAAAAGTGAACTCATTCTGTCCTTGTTCAATCAATACCTACTTTAGTTTCGAAGCCCAGGTAAGAAAAAAGGAGGGCTTGAAGTGGGGCTAGTGGCCCCACCCTGTAATACCTCAGTTGCAACAGAAATGGCAAACTTTAAATATTAAGATAATTTTACATGCAGTGAGGGCAGCCAACCCCCAATGGCGGTGTTGGACCAAACCCAACAGGACGTCCAATGCCTGATACATGGCAAATCTTTCAATGAAAAGAAACTGACCTAATTGGTACATGGAACTTAAGGGCGCCTCCATCAGACATGACTGATCTAAACTAATTGATACAATTACACTTTGTATTAAAGTTTTTTTTGTTTTTTTAAAGTATTTTTTGTTTTTCTTGTATTTAAATTTTAGAATGTTGGATGGCTGCATGGTTGTATGGTATGCACTCTGGACTGTCATCTTGATGATTCCGGATTGAAACCCAGCCTGCACCCATCTCATCTTTCCTGGGGAAAGTTTGTGAGTTAGTGTGCTTGAGTGACAAGTAATGGTATTGTAACTGTGTATTGATCAACTTTGTTGTTATTTTCACAAGTGAACTGATAAGCAAGGCAAGTTTTGTTTTATGCAAGACTGTAAGAATGGGCCAGTTTACAGTAGAGCACATGAGATAGCCTTGTTTAAAATGATTAGTGAATTAAGTTGTTGCATTCTTAATCTGTACTATTTCAGATGGGGCTAGGATGAAATCATCTTCAACTCTGAAGGACTGATTGAGGCATGTGAAACACAGGTGAATAAAAGATGTACTCTACAATATTGTTATCACCCTGCCTTGCACCAGCGCTTGTGGTGCGCACCAGTGCTTGTGGTGCGTACCAGCACAAAATCAAACAAGGAAGATGCTGTATTGGATGGCTGCCTGGTCGTGAGGTTTGCGCGCTGGACTGTCGTTCGGATTTATCGACGGTCGAGGGTTCAAACCCTGCCCGCTCCCATCCCCCGTCGTCCTGCGGGAGGTCTGGACTAGGAAGTAAACTATCTTCAACTCTGAAGGAACATCCGAAACATGTAAAACAAACAAACATTAGAAGAAAGAACAGTGTATCAAGTTATTAGGGAGAGTCTGAATTGTTGGGGAACTAAGGAGCTGTCTTTTGTTCTGCCTGAAGACTGTAATAGGGACTTGGAGCGTATTAGGGAAGGCTGTCATTGGTCCTATTAAGGTTTGGTGGAGAAAGGATTGGTAGAATTAGTAACAAGACTCTTGGAATGCAGAAGTCTGCTATGTGTTTGTCCTGGTAAATAAACACATTTATTTACTGTAGAACTTCGTTGAGTTGCCTGCCTTAGATTTACAACAATATTATTTGTACTGTAATGATTATATATATATATATATAGTTTCATCTACAAAGCACCTTTTTCTCCAGCTCAAAGCTACAGGATGGAATGTAATCATTTATAGAACAATTAAACAGAAGGAATGCTTTGAGAAAAACTGAAAAGCTTGACCACTGACCGTTAACAAATCATATACACAGTTTGGGTGTGCTTCCAGGTTAAATTCTCTAAAGTAAAGAGCCACTGAGGTATTGTTTGCTGTTTGAATGGTGTAGGTACAGTTGTGGTTGTTTTGATAACTGAAGGGAAACCCTGAACTAAATATTCTTCCACTGGGCTGGCTGTAGCTTCTCTGGCAACCTGGAACAAAAATACAAAATCTTATGGAAAGAAAACACTCGCCAAATAAAGTCTTCCATATTCTAAATAAATAAACCTTTGCCTTGCAATTCAGCTACCCCTCGGTGTGTTTTAATTGCATTGTTGCTTAATGATTAGGAAAAAAAAGATTCAGGAGCCAAAAAAATAATCAAGATAATGAATATAGCTATAAACAATAAGAATATAAAATTGTAACAGTGCTCTCTCTCTATTGTTGTCCCCTATCATGTCTTCTCATAATAGAACAACAATATTATGAAGACTGATAATCTAGAAATATTCTTTTTTATGAAACCAAAAATGCTACAAAGAATCTTAAAACATGTTTACATCTACATTTAGAAAATAAATGCAAAACACTGTAGTCTATGACATATATTTCTTGCCAAGAAATGAATCTACATTACAATTTATAATCTAAATACCAATTATTAATTTATCATGAATCTATATTAACAATTGCCTAAAAAATGCTAGATAGGAGAAAAAATAATGTATAAAAAGGATAGATAAATTTAAGTTTAATATTTACTTATAATAATAAGATTTGTCTTCGAGTCCGAAGTTAATGATTAAAGCGGTCAACGTAAAAGAGGTGCCCCACAGAATTTTACTTATACTGCCATTTTCTAAACAAATTATTTTGTCGACAAACAAAATCTAGAAATATACTTCACAAAATTTTTTTTACAACTGTGGTTAATGTTTCTGACTGCTTATACAAACAAACAACTTTTGACATTCCTTTTGATCATTCTGTGTACCATCATCACATAAACAACCTCATAAGTCCAACTCTCACTTAAGTTTAAAACAAAAAGCAGGTCTTGTCTTAGAATGTCCTAATGATAGGTTAAGACTAAATCTTTATGTTAAATATTCAAACCTGCAGTAGAAACATCTAAGCTAAACTTAGAGGTAGATGTTCCATTGTACAAGACTTTAGCACTCTCAGAAAGAGAATAGAATGGGTCATGTAGAGATGGGTCACACAAATCAACATTTTGTCCGGCTGCTACCTGCAATATAAAAAATGTATTCAAGTACGGTCCTAGGAACAGGGTTATCATTGCTGGAGACTGAGAAACATCAATGGAGAAAGGCAGTTTTTTTTTTTAAAGATAGTAGTAATATTCTATTGAGTTTGTTTATTTATAGGGATACTTTCAGTGTCATTTTATTATTTTATGAAACATGTTTTTTCCTACATAACTTTAGGTGACTTTAATTGTTTGATAAACCTAGACTTGTAAGTTTACTAAGTCTTAAGTCAGAAGCTCACAACAACTTGTTATATTTTTTTAATAACTACAATAAGGCTTGTCTTTAATAAATATATACCCTTTTGCTTTGGGGGCTTAGGGTCACTATCAGAATAAATATAGTAAAAAAAAAAATTACAAAAGAAGTCTTTCAAGGTTGTGCAAAAAAAAAGTAAGTAAGCGTAAGGTGGTACATAAACAAAATTATTTTTAAATTACATTTTCTTCAAACAAAAGTAATCAAGCAGGATGTCAGCCAGGCTGTAAAAAGTGAAAAACAGTCCATGTAGCAGATATTTGTGTCAGTGGTGCTCTATGGCTAGATTCATTGGACTCCTTCAGTTGTATAACAACTATAATGGT
Source organism: Biomphalaria glabrata (assembly GCF_947242115.1). Taxonomy (NCBI): domain Eukaryota; kingdom Metazoa; phylum Mollusca; class Gastropoda; family Planorbidae; genus Biomphalaria; species Biomphalaria glabrata. The sequence goes on from NC_074721.1 coordinate 38,475,736, forward strand.
TCGCTAAATGAAATGAAAGCCTGGGCATTGGCTAAGGTCAGGAGGATGTCCCCCACCCAGCAGTTCCCATATCTTCTTGCAGATGATGTGTTCATAGGAATGGCTAAAACTGGGTACAGTTTAGAATCACCTGTACTGTGTGCTACAACCCCCAGATTTTTTTTTCTCAGGGTCAGATACCGAAGCTAGGTCTGGGTATAACCATGAGGCAGTAAGAGGTTCAGATTCAAAAGTTTCCCTTCTCCTTGGACTAGACATTTAATTGTCATGAAGAAGAAATTGTTTTGCCAATGTTCTTCCATTCTCAACTCTTATTCCCTTTCAATGGGACAGTCTGAAACCTAGACGAAAGACTTACCAAAGGTTCATCAGTCACATATAATGTGGCTCCACCAGAACACAGGCGGCTGGTCATGTTGATCTGAATCTCATTGTTTCTTGGAACATTTATCAGCCAGGAGCACAGAACAGGCTGCCCGTAGGTATTGGGATAACCAGGTGAGATCACCTGGCTAGGGGATGAAGCATTGACAAACCCACCACAAATCCCTGTTGAAAATAAATTAGTTAAGTTACAAACTCTTGACCAACAGGCTGACTCCAAAATATTAGTGATAACATTGGACAGACAAATTGTGATTTAGTTCTTCAATTGTTTTTGTAAGCACTGGATATTCCTTCAGAAAAGAAGAAATGTTCTAGCCAAGCAGGATGGCAGGTGTTGTCAGTGGGCAGGAAGAAGCTGAAACCATTCTAATGATGGTCAGAAGTGCACACCTTAAATACCAGCATGGCCTGCAGAGAATATCAAAGTTAAATGTAAATGAGCCTCAATGGCTGGACAGAAGTTTGAGAGGTGAGAGAATTGCTTCAAGAGCATGATATGGCCTGCAGACATAGTTTGGACAACACTTCTATAACCAGAACTATACCAGCAAAACATCCATCCTGATATTGTCATGGCCTGCAGAGAATATCAAAGTTTAATGTAAATGAGCCTCAATGGCTGGACAGAAGTTTGAGAGGTGAGAGAATTGCTTCAAGAGCATGATATGGCCTGCAGACATAGTTTGGACAACAATTCTATAACCAGAACTATACCAGCAAAACATCCATCCTGATATTGTCATGGCCTGCAGAGAATATCAAAGTTTAATGTAAATGAGCCTCAATGGCTGGACAGAAGTTTGAGAGGTGAGAGAATTGCTTCAAGAGCATCATATGGCCTGCAGACATAGTTTGGACAACACTTCTATAACCAGAACTATACCAGCAAAACATCCATCCTGATATTGTCATGGCCTGCAGAGAATATCAAAGTTTAATGTAAATGAGCCTCAATGGCTGGACAGAAGTTTGAGAGGTGAGAGAATTGCTTCAAGAGCATGATATGGCCTGCAGACATAGTTTGGACAACACTTCTATAACCAGAACTATACCAGCAAAACATCCATCCTGATATTGTCATGGCCTGCAGAGAATATCAAAGTTTAATGTAAATGAGCCTCAATGGCTGGACAGAAGTTTGAGAGGTGAGAGAATTGCTTCAAGACCATGATATGGCCTGCAGACATAGTTTGGACAACACTTCTATAACCAGAACTATACCAGCAAAACATCCATCCTGATATTGTCATGGCCTGCAGAGAATATCAAAGTTTAATGTAAATGAGCCTCAATGGCTGGACAGAAGTTTGAGAGGTGAGAGAATTGCTTCAAGAGCATGATATGGCCTGCAGACATAGTTTGGACAACACTTCTATAACCAGAACTATACCAGCAAAACATCCATCCTGATATTGTCATGGCCTGCAGAGAATATCAAAGTTTAATGTAAATGAGCCTCAATGGCTGGACAGAAGTTTGAGAGGTGAGAGAATTGCTTCAAGACCATGATATGGCCTGCAGACATAGTTTGGACAACACTTCTATAACCAGAACTATACCAGCAAAACATACATCCTGATATTGTCATGGCCTGCAGAGAATATCAAAGTTTAATGTAAATGAGCCTCAATGGCTGGACAGAAGTTTGAGAGGTGAGAGAATTGCTTCAAGAGCATGATATGGCCTGCAGACATAGTTTGGACAACACTTCTATAACCAGAACTATACCAGCAAAACATCCATCCTGATATTGTCATGGCCTGCAGAGAATATCAAAGTTTAATGTAAATGAGCCTCAATGGCTGGACAGAAGTTTGAGAGGTGAGAGAATTGCTTCAAGACCATGATATGGCCTGCAGACATAGTTTGGACAACACTTCTATAACCAGAGCTTCAAGAGCATGATATGGCCCGCAGGACATAGTTTGGACAAAACTTCTACAACCAGAGCTCTACCAGCAAAACATCTAAACAGAAGGAGTCTGGAAATATTCAAATGGCAGAAACTAGCTAGAAAAGAAAGCTGTCTATTTGTAAGGAAACTGCAACTTACTGTTCTGTTCAGCAAAGGTTAGTGTGAAGGTTGCAGCAGAGCTCAAGGCACTTGTTTCCAGGATTATTTTCACAGTATTCTTGGTAGATTTCAATGAGATAGGAGTCAAGGCACCACAATATTTGCCTCCCAGGAAGTCATTGAGTCCCTCTTTTACCTTGAGTTGATGACAAAAATTTAGTACTATAGTTATTTGAATGAAATAGGATATTTTCAAGTTTCTATATCACTGTTTCCAACATTGTTCCTGTCTAAAACAAAACCTAGGGACATGATTGAGACGTAATCATCTTTTTTTAAAGTAATGTCTGTATTTTATAGAAAAGATAATTGACAAAAACTTAATTTGTGCTTCAGAAAGAAAAAAACATTTCTAGTCAATAGTTTAACAATTGTGGAGGGAATTTACTTTTTAATGTATGTAATTTCTTATTCAAAATATTCTTTTATAACTATAGTGTTGAATTTTTGAAATAAAACAGACAATGTTGAGGGTGGAAACCTATCGGTAAATATATCTATTAAACCCGTCACTATTTGTTCATTCTATGACAATTTTAGTTAAACAAGTATGAATTTAAGAAAGGATGTACTTTTATTGCATTGACCTTGCTTTCTTTATTGCATTCATTTTTATTGGTTAATTATGGCATGATTAGGAATTAGTTTGGAGGCAAAGTTATTTTGTCCCTCAGAAACTATGTCGCATGATCGAGAGATCAATTTTATCAAGCATATTAAGACGGCCCCCCCCCACCAGAAGTAACTTAGACTTAGGCTTAGGTCCTGCCGCGCCGTTCGGCGCATTGGGCGGCAAGCTGTCTCCATAAAGATCTGTCACTGGCAATGTCTGAAGCCTCCTCCCACCTGGTGTCCACTGTTCTGAGGTCCTCCATGAAGGTGTGTCGCCAAGTAATACGAGGACGTCCCTGTTTGCGCTTTCCTCGTTTTGGCTTCCATGTTATCGCAACTCTTGGTGTGCATAATTCATTTTGACGTAGAACATGTCCCGCAAACCTCATGTGACGCTCAGTCACAACCTCACCAAGTGTTTGACTCCCAGTTCGGCATAGGATTTCCTTGTTTGAGACCCGATCTGTGTAACTCACTCCCAAAATCCGTCTCAGCCATCTCTGTTGAGCCACATTTAGTCTTTTCTCAATTTTGACAGATGACTTCCACGTCTCACATGCATATGTAGCAGTTGGAATGACGATTGTGTTGAGAAGGTGTATTTTTGTCTCGAGTCCAATGGCTTGGCTAGTCCAAATAGGCTGCAGCCTTTGGAAAATGCTCCCTGTCTTTCCTATTCGGTTTCCCAGAAGTAAACATATCCCTAATTAATACAAAGAACAACCTCTGACTCTAAGGTATTGCAAATAAGACTATTAAATCAACTTACATTTCATGATTAAAATAAAAGATAGATAAAAAAAATATTTTTTACCAGGATGTAGTCAGTCTCACATCCGGCTGGGGTCGGAATATTTATGTTTGTGATATTTAGGCTGACAATTTTATCCTCACCTGCAAGAGTACAGAATATAAATAAACTATTAAGGAAAAAATCCTGATGGCATGGCACATCGATTATATTGTACTAGGTATATGGGAGCAGGGGCACATCAGGTGACACTGGCCCTAGTGACAGTATTGTATGGAAGTGCAGATACAATGTTGTTTTTTTTAGTCGGAAAGATCGTATAATTAATAATAATTATATGTATAATTACTCTTTTATGTAACAAATCTATCACCTCTTTGACAGCAGAGTCAGGAATTCATATAACCGACACATTTTCTGTTAATGTTATTGTACATGTAGATGTTAGATATTTAATGTAAAAAAAAATCAACTTTATTTGATTTTATTGATAAGATCAAATTTTTAATCCAATGATTTTCAATGTCATTTCAGAGTTAAGTAGATATTTTAAACATGAAAAACATAAAAATATTTTATTAAAGAAGAAAATATAAAAAGAAATATTTAAAAAAAGGTTACATTACGTAGTTTGGATCAGTCATGTAATTAAATTTTTAATAGATCTAGATTCTCACTTGTTTGAGATACCAAACAAAATAATTAAAATCCGATAGTCAATTAACTAACTGATTAATTTTGAAAAATTGATTCTTGTGTTGTAAGATAAAAAAAAATAATTCTGCGAAATTTCAGCTTGATCTGAGCTTAGGTATGGGAAAAATAACATGTAAAAACTTTATGCCAAACAGACAGACAGAGTGAGTTGATCTAGGCTATGTAAAGATACAAAGCTTATATGAAGTGTAGTTGTATCAGATAGTTTGGATCAGTCGTGTAGTTAAATTTGTAATAGATCTAGACCAACCACAATCAAGGCGATTAAAAATTGTTACCAATTGTTTCTGTTTAGCGCTATTTCTTGTTTTTAGCTTTTGTAATGGTCAACAAATCTTATGTGGTGCCCCAATAAAATAATAGATAGGGGAAAGACGGTGAAGGTGAGCTTTCTCAATATGCTATGATTCTATCACCTACCTTGACCATTTGGGAAAAAAAAAAGGGGGGGGGGAAGAAAAGGATATCTGAGAGAATTTTACCTTATTTGGTTTGTAAAAGCATCTAAAAGAAAAAAAAAAGGAGAATGACCTGATTTCAAACTCAGGGCTCATGCTTCCTCAATCTGAAATTATAACCACAATTTCTTTCTCTTGTTCAAGATACCAAATAAAAAAATTAATTACTAATAGCTAGTTATATTCTTGTGTTGTCAGGTTTAGTAAATGATTGTTCAAATTTTCAGCTTGATCCAAGATTGGGTGTCAGAGAAATAATGTGTGCAAACTTTTTATCAGTCAGACAGAGTGAGTCGATATAAGCTTTGTGAAAATAGATATTCAGTTACAATGTTTGTATATATCTATTACCATAAATTACTACTACAACAGAAGATCTAATAAATATATAGAATATCGTTGTCTGCCAGGGGTCTATTTAAGTTCACTTTTCAAAGTGCAGACCTGTCTTAGAGAAAGCTTTTCAATTACAACTACAAAAATTTGTTATGAATAATTCAGGGCGACCAACACAACTCTTATTGAAATAGAGTTAGTACCTACTTTTACATTCTATGAAATGTTTCCAAAAATGGCACTGACCTACAGTTATATCCCAAATGCAATAAAGTCCTGGCTCATTCTGTCCAGTGTTTGCAATGTTAGGGGCAGTAATTGTTCCTTGAGTTTGATTCAATGTACCACCACAGCCAGATGCAGGACCTGTTTTAAATATAAAATAGTTGACAATTAATATTCATATCATTTTTTTTCTTTTTGAACTGCCTTCATGTAGCACTTCTTTTTTGCCCTTATAGCTTTTTCAATGCACAATGATCTAACATCTTTTTTGTAACACATCTTTTTATGCTTATAGATTCATTAATTAAAAGTAATCTGTCTTTTCTCATGTATCAAATTTGTAGAGCTTCATAGGAAAAAAACAACAACTGAACAGACTTAAGACAGTAGTAGCACTTTTCCTAAGAATGACTGTACTCTCCTTAAATTGGTAAGCATTTTTTAAAACTATGACTAAATCCTTTAAGCTTCAGAAAATTGACTGCTAGTATTTTTTTTTTCAGGTTGACCTGCACAAGAAACTCATAATTATCATTTCTTCACCCTTTTACTTCAGAAGGTCAGAGCAAATACAAATCTCATAATTTTGTAAAACTGATCAAATGGTTACGTTAGTTGTCCTTATGAATTACAGAGTATATATGAGAAATAAACCTTTTAACACTAAGGGGGCATCAGAAATCAATGGTAAGTTTAAACTTGAGAGTGACCATGTCAGATAAACTCTAATCCAATGATGCTTCTCTTCTTCATGCATTTCCATAGTTGAAAAAAAAGATGGATGTCTCAGATTGGATTTCAGCCCAGACTTGTGTAATACAAATTAAAAAACTTTTGGACATCACGCTGGACATACATCTCACGCCAACACTATCCTCTAAACTAGAAAAGAAGAGTAAGCAGAAGTGGTCAACTAACAAATAACTGATTGGGCAATGTTTGTAAAATGTTTGACATTTTTCGGACATTCCTTCAGAGTTGAAGATAATTTACCTCCTAGTCTAAACCTCCTACAGGACGACAGGTAATGGCAGCCGGCAGGGTAGGACCATCAAGAAGCCCAAACGACAGACCAGTGCGCATACTGCACGACCAGACAGCCACCCATGTATGGGAGGCTACAGGCTTCACACCTGTTACACCATTGCAAATGACTTCCGAAAGGGAGGAAAGAGAACTAAGGCAGCAGTAATATAACAGCTACTCACACAAGGAATGTTACAGTGAAAAAAAAAATACATTTCTTTCTTCACTTGGTCTCATACAGGATAAAACAACGCACTTTCAATTTCACAATAATATATCATTACCAAAAAAAAAAACCTTGCAAAAGATTAATCCATTGATGAATTCTCTAGAATCAGAAATTATTTTCCTTGTTCTGAGAAAAATATTCACATTGCCCTTTTTCCTGAGCATGTCTTGATTAAACCTGAATCAAGTTTCGGCTTCCAAAAAGAACTTTTTACATTCAGCATTGAACCAAAGGGAAATATACATTCCACTTTCATGGAATAGAAATACACTAAGAAGTTAACCTTGGACAACGTTAAAAAAAAGCTTACAGTCCATAGACAAAATGAATAAATGACAAATAAGTAAACATGTTTAAAGAAGACAAAAGAGAAGTTTATCAAAAGGAAAACAATCTAATTTAAATTGAAAACATTTAGGGAAGAAGTTTTAAAAAAAAGTTATTTGAAATAATTGTGATAGAAATATATTTATGAGGAAAAGTCTATTCCAAATGGATGGTAAGAGCATTGCTCAGGTGACAAAGAAATGAAAATCCGATATATATAACTAGCCAGATAAGACCTGGGACATGCCGGCCCTAGTTTGGGTATTACTGATCTATTGGATTGGATTTAGGTCTCTGTCCAACATGGCGAATGTTCACTTAACATTTCTTTTTGCCATGAAAATGAAAGCAGAGTGTGAAAATGAGTTTACTCATTCAGCTGACATATCGATATCTAATATAAAATACTGTGAAAACGGGTTTACCTGATTTGTTAAAAAAAATTCATTCTTTAATAAAGATAAATTTAGCCCTTTTTTTATTTTTTTTTATTTTTAGGGCTCTCCAGTTGTAGTGGGACATAAAACATACCGTGTCGGCCATGATCTAAGAAACACTTTTGCCAAGTTGTATTAAGATTGGTCAAACGGTTTTGATTTCTGTTCAGGACATACATACATACTACATACATTCTACGTTATACATTAGATGACTACCTACCATATGTTGACAAGTAGGTAGCATTGAAAGGGTAATCTTGTCTGCTCCCGAAGAAAATCTCTGGTGCTGTCACATATTTGATAAGCATAGTACTGTTAGAAGACCTCACCATTTTATAGGCATAGGTTTGGCTGCAGTAAGTCCCCAAGGATGGAGAAGTTGTATTTGGGCCATCAAAGATTTCAATATAGTTTTGGATGCAAGAAGTTTGTCTAGTATAAAACAAAGTACTGAACCTAAAAGAAAAGAAAAAAAAAAAAGAAAAAGATTAGCTTTTACCTTAAGTTTTTTTTTAAAATGTCCCAATGCAGCTAATGGTGATGTTAATAAAGTTTTAATCAAATAGTTGACCAATAAAATGGAATTTCTTTACAAAACAATTGAAATCCCTAATGAGAATATCTCCTTTTATTTATTCAATAGCTGGATATGACCCGTGGCCTGCAGGTCTTAGTTAGGGCATTTCTGATCTGCTCGATTGATATCAGGTTTAAGTCAAACATGGAGAACGTTCCCGTCACATCTTTTAAATTTTGCCACAAAAATAAAAGTAGAGTGGATTTACCCGTTCCCTCGACACATTCACATGAAATACAAAATATTTTGAAAACGGATTTACCGATTTGTTAAGAAGTTTGGTTCTTTAAATGGAGATGCAATTAGGTACTCTTTGTCTATTTTTAGGGTCTCTGCCATGACCAATGGAACAGTTATGCCAAGTTTTATCAAGATAGGTCAATTGGTTGTGATTTTTATTTCCACTTTATGTATTACATTAGTTATTATTTATAATAGTTTAATGAAAAAAACTTACTTTAAAAGGACAACCTTATTAGATTCAACTGAGATAGTCCAGAAGCATTCACTTGAACCGGTGAAGTTCCCATGAAAAGAATGAGGCTGGATGACCCCAGAGGTACTGTTCAAGTAGCCCCCACAGTCTAAAGTCGAAATCCAGTGAAGAGGAAAACAGTTGGACAAAAACAATCCACAAGATTAAGTAAGAACTCTTCAGAAATAACATACATGTGACATTATTGGTATATTACAAACTAGAAAAATATAAAAAACTACTTTTTTTTTTAAAACAAAACTTATATTAAGCGTAGAAGTATCAATTAAAAGTTTATAAAAAAAAAAGAATGGCCTGAATTCGAAGTCATGGGCTTAAGTCTATTAACCCGACATACTAACTACTAAGCCACCCTATAAACATGCCCATTACGGCCCAGTATCAGTTTTAATTAGGGTTATCCCCCTTTGCCCTAATTGCAGCCCTAAATAGCCCAAATCGCGCCCTAATGGGCGCGCATACCGTTTGCACATTGGCGTCATTAGGTTCCCATAAGGGACCAATACGGGCTACCCTAATCGTGCCAATATCGGCCCAGAATGGGTAAACCCACTTCCGGATTCATTGGGGATTTCCAGAATCGCGCCCTAATCAAGCCCATACTAGCCCCAATGGTTTAGTAACTGAGATTTTCATTGGGGTTTAATTAGGGATAACCCTTATTGTGCCAATATCGGTCCGATGCTGGCCTGAATGGTTTAGTAACTGAAATATTTATTAGGGTTCAATTAGGGATAACCCTTATTGTGCCATTATCGGTCCAATGCTGGCCCTAATGGTTTAGTAATTGAAATATTAATTAGGGTTCAATTAGGGATAACCCTTATTGTGCCATTATCGGTCCAATGCTGGCCCTAATGGTTTAGTAACTGAAATATTTATTAGGGCTCAATTAGGTATTATCATGCAAATACTGTCTCCGATGGTTTAGTCATTAAATTTTATTATGGCTTAATTAGGAATAATCTTTAATGTTTTTCAATACTGTAGTTTAAAACAAATTCATTAGTGATTTTTTGTTTATAATGCCCTTTTTGTTCAAATGCAGCTCAATGGTTTAGTATGAGATTTTTAACCTTTTACATAGGTCTACTTTCACACTGATGATTTAGATCTAGCAATAGAATTATTTGACATAATTGTTTGGAAATTATAATAATTGAATCAGTGCATGATTTCTATATACATCTAGCTATAATGTCAACATATTTATAAAGTAATGGACAAGTTAAATTACATTTTTGGGTTTGAACACTATCAAACAATACAATTTTTGGTAACGTACTATATAAGACTTGCATGCTCTGATCATTTATTCTTAAATCAAACTTACACAATTAACTTTTTTTTATTTTTTATTCATGGAATAATTAACCAACACAAAAGACAAATATAACAGCACAAACAAGATATCAAGACAGCATTTTCATTCAATTCTTAGCATTCTTTACAAGCTGACTTCAAGACTGGTGGCAATAATTCATATTTTGACTTCCATGCAGCAGCTGGAACAAACAAACAAACAAATAAATATTATAGTCATGTAATAAAACTACCTTCAAGCTGTATTAATAATAAAAAGAATCTAACAATTAAACATCAGAAGACCTTACATTTATCTATTACATTTATCTATGTGGACATACTATTTAACGGTTATATTTCCAGCCCTTGATGATAAAGGGTGCTCAAAAATTAGGTTGCTTCTAAAGCCTATTAAGCAACACAAAAATTAATGGTATTTCAAAATTTGGAGTTCAATCTTCTCCTTAAATTAAATGTTATGAATTGGTGTCAGCAAATGTGGCACTGGTATTTGACTATGCTAAAAGTGCAATGGCAGACTAGATCGAGCTAGGCTTCAATTCATTCAATATTATATTTTGTCCAATTTATTTATATTAACTTTATCACAGGCTCTTACTAATACAACTATATTCTGTTGTAATTAGAGTTCTATGGTAATTTTAAAAATAAGTTGGCTGAAAAGTTATTCTAGAATTAAAATAAACAATTATCACAGTGAAACTTAAAAAAAACATTAAAAAAAAAAACCACAACCAGCATATTTCAAAATTAGGATAGCATTTCTTTATTTACATTTAATAAATTCCATCCCATTAACAATTTACTTTCAGATTGCTGATCAGTAATCTAAAAGCAAAATTTAATTCTTACCTTCTTGAGCAGGCTTGCTTATGAAAAGATGATGAACAGCATCTGTACTGCATGCATAGATTATTATTAACCTAAAAGATTAATGTCAACTTCCCCTAAAGAAAATGTGGCGATCTGTTAAAAAAAAATAAAAAAATAAATAAATAAAAACATAAAAAATGTTTAAAGAATGCAAAAAAAATAATATTACAATAGAGGCAAAACACAAAATGTTTAAGGTAAGGTATACAAGAAGGATTGTTGCTATATAATGACATTAGGTCAAAAACAATTCTATGTAGGCCCTATTTTCACTGTATAAATGTTCATTATAATTTTTTATGCAAATTAATAATGAACTTAAATCTCAGTGAAATTACAAAAAGCTGAAGATATTGCTCTCGAACATTGTTTCACAAGATTAACATTTATTTTACATTTTCTTTATTTAATCGATTTGATCTCATTAAAATTTTCATTTGGTTTGGGGGGATGGGGGGGGGGGGGGGGGGGTCACTGATCAGTAATCTTAAAGAAAAATTTATTCTTCGTACCTTTTTGAGCAGGCTTCCTCATGAAAAGATATTGAACAGCATCTGTAGTGCATACATAGACAATTCTTATTGTCAGCTGCCCTTAAAGAAAACTGGCATTCTAAAAAAAAAAAAAAAAAAAAAAAAAAATTACAATAAAGACAAATGTTTATGGTATGGTGTATAAGAAAAACTGTTGCTATAGCCTAATGATGAGACTCTGTATTTTTTCTTTAACAGTATCCACACAATGAAATTTTAAAAAGCCTAAGCCTTAGCTAAGCCTATAGAATGAATCCTAGATCAAATTGTAGAAAAATGTATAATATAATAATTAGTATTAAGACCTCTAGATATTCTAGCTAGATCTAAATATAATCTAGATCTATGTCTAGTTTATAGATCTAGAATTTCTAGATCTGTATAGATCTATTTAATTCTATTACATAGAGCCTAGAGTCTTTAAAATGTACAAAAAATAAAATCTAACATATATTGAGTATTGGTGAATAAAGATGTAACGCTACCTGGACTTGGTTATGTGGTATGCACGATGGACTGTTTGGTCGCTTCGTTGGTCTCTGCATGGTCGTCTGGTTCATACCCTGCAACTGCCATCACTTCCCTAAGCTCCTTTGAGGTTTAGACTACCAAGTAGATATCTTCAACTCTGAGGAACATTTAAAAAAAAAAAAAAAACAATGTCAATATAGGGCTATAGTCTATAGCAGCTATAGGGTTAGCCGTTAGTGGCGTTAGTCTATTATATATAGGCCCCTAATATAGATATACTATATATATACATATTTTTCTAGACATATTTCAATATCTGATTTTAAAACCAATATAAACGTTTGATTTTATTTATTTGTATAAATTTAAACATTCTTAGATTCTAAACTCTAGACTAGATTTTCAAGATCTGGAGTGTAGGCCTAATATTGTACATTAGTCTCTACAAAGTAAATATCTATATTATAAGATTATAAGTCTATACTATAGGTCTAGGACTATAACTAGTTACTAGATCTAGAATTATTTAATCTAAATGACCTATCGCCTATAGTATGAAAAAATTAAAGATTAGTCTGTATTAACAATATATTAATTAAATATTCTATATCTACTAAATTTTCTAATAACAACTAGATTTTAGAATCTAGACTATTCTAGACTATCTTTTATTAGATCTAGATCTAAGTTTACTAAGTCTTAGTATATCTTATAAGTCTAGGTCAATTTTTTCTAACCTCAAAATATTTGAATTAGAATAGAACTAAAATCTATAGATGAGTATGAGTACTATGAGTATAATAATTATTATATTAATATACCAAAGTGTCCAAAGTCCTAAGTCTAAGTATTAGTTTACAGTTACGTGACTAGATAGGCATATAGACTAGATCTAATATTCTGCCCTAAAAGTTAAAAGGTAGTAGATTTAGATTTAAGATCTAGTAAGTCCTTAACTAAATCTAATTCTATGCTGCAGATGCATTAGCCATTTCATGGTAGATTCTAGAAACTAGATCTAGAATCTATTCTAAATAGTAAATCAGTAAATCTAGTCATAACGCATGAATGTTAATCACTTAAGTCTAAGTCGTCTAGATCTAGATTTAATAGGTCTCAAGTCTAGATATAATATATATATTAATAATATTATATCGTACTAGATCTAGTAGCCTATTACTACTAGATCTATTAGATATTATAATAAAACTAGTCTAGAGAGATCTATAGAATAATATATAATCTCTAGATCTAGATTCTTAGCATTCTAGTAGATTATCTAGATATATCTATAAATCTATTCTAAGTCTAGACCTAATCTACTATCTAGATTAGATCTGTTAGTAGTGTTAGAGTACTTAGAGATTCATCATCTGATGATGATCTGTACTTGTGATAGGCTTAAGACTTTAACTTATAAGTTACGACCATTCCAAATGAATTTCCATGGCTGCTGCCATGAGTTGAAGAACATATATGCATTGATATCAAGAAGTACAGCTCATATAATTATTTATAATAGATCTATTATATTAATGAAAGTCTAGATTGACTAGACCTTGACTAGAATGACTATAGCTCTATAACTTGTAGTATAACTAATAACTTAACAGATTTAGATCTAGATCTAGCTAGCTCTAATTTGATCCACGTGTGTACGCTCTAGAGTGAAGACTAAATAATCCAGTTTGTGCCGAATATCGCGAGCTTAAAAGAAATAAATGCTTCTTTTTCATTGGTCGAAAAAAATGTTAAAATGTATAAAACTTTTTTTAAAAATCTAAATCTAAAAAAAAAACAACAAAAAAACAAATATGTTCTCCTTTAACTTTAGATTCTATGTGTGATTAAATATTACTAGATATAGATATATTTTTTTTAGTGTGCACATTAAAAAATCAGACACACACACACACACACACTATTTGATTACGAAAAGTCTGCATTGGGCCCATACGGGTAAAACTTCACTATTCCAGTTAGGGATTTCCCCAATAGAACCCTAATTAATTTTTTTTTAAATCTTAATATTACTTACAAAAAGGATTCAAAGCAACATTTAGCTTTAAGACGATTAATAATACATTTTAAAACATCATAATATTGTTTTTTATGTTATAATAAAGATTCCATCATGTTGGTTCTGGCGTGATTGGGGAAATCCCACACCGGCACGAAAGCGGAAAGACGTTAACGGCCCAATAACTAAAATCCCACACCGATCCGTTAACGTTTTTATAGGGGCGATTGTAAGTAGGTCAATCTACCCAATGAAACCTTATTACCCCACACCGCGCCAGAATGGTTTCCATGGGGCTTTGTTTATAGGGCAGGGAGTGCTTACAAAAATAGAAGGTTTTATTGTTAGTTTTAAACTTAAAAAGCATCCACCTATTACTTTCTAATAGTTTTATACCACCAAATTAGTCAAGTACAAGGTTTTTCCCTTGTTCGATACCAAACAAAATAATTAATTACAAATAGTTAATTAACAAATTGGTAAATTTTTTAAATTGATTCTTGTGTTGTCAAGTAAAAGAAATAATTGTGCAAAATTTCATCTTGATCAAGGGTTGGGTGTGAGAGAAATAACGTGTATAAAGTTTTTACCAGACAGAGTGAGTTGATATAAGCTTTGTTAAAAAAACGTTTATTGTTATTAAGTTCAATGTAAGTTGAGATAGATAGTTGACTTTACACATCTTGTTTTTTATAGCCAGCATTTTTGCTGCTGAGCTGTAGGCTCTTTTGTAGTCTGAGACAAGGAAAAATAGCTTTTTTTTCCCCAGCTGTTCCATTCTGACGTACTTCTTCTAGCCAGCTTTTTGCTGCTGAGCTGTGAGCTCTTTTGCAGACAGTGCCAAGGAAAAATAGTGTGCTGCTTTCTTCAGTTGTTCAGCACTGCCGTACAGAGTGTAATTTATGTTAGGTTGCAGTGGTAATTGGGTCTGTTTAAGGTGAATTAAACTGGGGCATTTAAGAGGGTATATGATTCAGAGCTACATGAAAATCAACTTTACACATGTCACTCTGACATAAATAATGAAAAACTGTTTTTAAGTCTGAAGATTAAGGAAGATTGTAAAATATCCAATGATGAGCTTTCTATTTTTTTCCCTTATCAAATACAGGTGAAATCCTTGTCATCTGGGGATCAATGTTATTATTGGATGTTTACACCAATATTAAGTTTCTCTTTGGGTCTTATCACTTTTTGTGATTTTACATAATTTCCCAGTTGTCCCTTTTGAAAGTTTGAAGCTTACAAGTGTAAAAATAAGCAACTATTTCAAGTAATTGTGTTCATTATCGTTGGCAAGCAGTTATCTTCCATTCAGGAAAGTTGCCCCTCCAATCAGAGTTAATTCCATTTGAAACAGCAAACAAGAAACAACAGCTATAATGTTTTCTTCTAAACTATAAACCTTCAAACATATATTATTTTAATCAGAAACATTCTGTCATTTTTTCCCGTATAAATATAAAACAAAATTTATCATATAAACAAAACAAAAAAAACTATGAAAAAAGTCCAGTACATTAAAATGGTCTTTATATTATTACCTGACGATTCGTACTGTGCAGAGAAACCTTTAGATGTCTCAGAACTTGTGGCTTCAAATATCAGCTTAAGCCAACCTTGTGAGTGAAAAACTTGATTACTGAAACGACAAATCCTTCTGTAATTGCCAAAGGCAGTATTGAGTTGCACCAAAACATTATCCTCATTTTGACAGTAGAAATGATTCCACCTTCTGCTCCACCAGCCCCTAGTCTCTGAGAAATATTTGAAAAGAATATTTTTTAAAAAAAAGTACACTCCTAAAAACAAAAAATTGGACATAAATATTTTTACTTTATCTGATGAGAAAAAAATCAAGAGCTTGTGATCCTAGGCAGCTTCAAGCACAATGTCTTACATTCTGGCAGGCCTATGATGCTTCTGACAACCAAACTGCTTCAGGTGTTATGTTTCCCTTTCAGACCTTGCAATCTATGGAGCAGATGATGTTAAGGTCATCTGTTTCTATGGCCAACAGTTATCAAGCAGGGTGTTATGCGGCCAGCACAACAGCCAACCACCTTTACTTTCCCCAACTAAAGTCAGGTAGGTACTCATTAGAGTTGGGTGGACTCAGGGGCGCCCTAAAAATTCTGAAATTCAAAATCTTAGTCTTCAACGAGATTTGAACCCAGGACCCCAGGTCCTTGCCAGTCAACGCGCCCCCAGTTCAGGTATTGTCATTATACTAATTCCATCAATCGCAAGCTTTGGTTGTTTTTGTCTCAGTCTTTTTTTTCATTCTACTTCAAGACTGAGGCGCCCACTTCAGGACACGTAATTGTCATTGTAACCACTAATATTGACAAATTGCAAGGTCTATCTAGTTGTAGTTATTTTACACAATTGTCATTGTGGATTGTCCTTAACTAATTCTCTGTTCACACATGCTGGCGCCATATTTGCCATTTACCTTCTACCTCACGTTTCAAAGTCTCGACCTAGATCTGGTCTTATTAATCCATCAGCAGCATGGAGAAGAGAGATTTGTTGTTTTTGCAACAATGTTCTGACCACAGCCAATGCCCAGGCTCTTAACCTCCATGTGAGACATGGAGGTCATCTGCCAATAGTGAGAAAAACATTATCCTCATCAAAGATGGCTGAGACAGATTTTAGGAATCAGTTATAGAGATCAGGACTCAAGGAAATCCTATGTCGAACTGGGAGTCGAACACTTAGTGAGGTTGTGAAAGAGCATTGCATGAGGTTTGTGGGACATGTCCTCTGACAGAATGAATTACGCATACCAAGAGTTGCGATGACATGGAGATAATTATGATTAGTATTACTTGGCGCCCCACTTTCATGGAGGACCTCAGAACAGTGGACACCAGTTGGGAAAAGGCTTCATACATTGCCACTGACAGATCTTTGTGGAGACAGCTTGCCACCCAATGGGCCAAATGGTGCAGGAAGATCTAAGTCTAAGTCTACTTAAGGAAGGTGATGCTTATCTATCATTTCTCATTTTATTTATTTAATATTTCATTATTGAAAGGGGTATTCCCACTGAAGCCCTGTGTGACGTGTCATAAAACAATCTTTTTTTTTTATGTCATTTGAAACTATTTCATTGAAAACAAGCAATAGAAAAAGAAATAGTTTTAAAGACAAAGCTTATCAAGGGAACAGAACTGCTAACTACTGCCATTTATCTGAAAATTACAGAGTTTAGCTCCCTTTCTGCAATATAAAACAAAATTAGTCAATTTGTACTAAATGATTAACTAACAAGTTTAATTTTTTAATTGATTCCTGTATTGTCATCAACTATGAATAATTATGCAAAATTTCTGCTTGATCCAAAAATGGGGTGTGGGAGAAACATGTGAAAATGGAGGACCACAGTAGTGGGAAGAGGCTTCAGACATTGCCAGTAACCGATCTATGTTGAGACAGCTTGCCACCCAATGCGCCTAAAAGCTAAGTATGTATGTAAGGACGAAACACCTAAAAGATGGCATTAGTTGATGGAAAGGTATGAACACGCTTCAGATAGTGGTTTCATTTCTCTATTTAAAATGTGAGAAACATTGTAGCTAGCTCTATACCACCGACTTATTTCTTTCTTTTTTTTTTTTGGTAAATATTATCATCAACCCTCCAGTTTTTAGGCGCGTTTTTACAATCTTTTATTGGCGGCTCAAATCAAGAATGCCGTCATATTTGTTTTGTATGTTGTTTTTTTTTAAACAAGCACACTTTCTTTACAAATTAAATGTTGGCTAATTATTATGTTCACCTTTCCTGGTAGATTCTACATTCAGAGTCCCATTTCAGAAACGCACAAGTGTTAAAAGGTTAATAGTGAAAAGGTTGGGGGGGGGGGGGGGTTTTCTATACTTTGTTCTGATGTTTTGGCGGGCCGGATAGAACCACGTCGGGGGCCGGATGTGGCCCGTGGGCCAAATTTTGGGCATCACTGTATTAAAGCATTAAAGAAAAAAAAGTGTGCTCATTGAGCAAGTGAAATCGTTACCTCTTGCAAGCTGCATGTCTGTGAACTGAAGCTTGATCAGTTTTTGATCCCCAGGTTTTATCAGGTAAGTACATAAGGTGTGTGGATAGTAATTGTTGGGGTAATTGGGAGATGTAACTACACCACTTTCAGCTGTATAGACACCACCACATGCTGAAAAGGAAAAAAAAATAAACAATAAAAAATTCAAGCAAAGAAGAGTTACTTTTACATTGACCAACTTCATCAATGCTTTCAAATATAAAAAAAAAAAATGACAATGTAAATATTAAATTTTCGTTAAAAAAAAATAAATAATTATTTTCATACCGCGACTCCAGTGCAAAGAAAAGCCAAGTCCATTAGTGTGGTCATCTGATCTGAATTTCACAACCAATTTATTCAAGGAAGAACTGATATTGACAGGAGCTATGTTAGAACACGATCTCCCCAAAGATACTTCTGTTCCATCTTGCAAGACATTAAATAACTAGATATGTGTAAAACAAAAAAAAAAGTTATATAGTTACATATGATGCAGATAAAGTTATTGACGCAATGAACAAAGTTGAGTTATAATTGTTGCATCAGAAACAAACAAGAAGACCAGTAACAGTTAGACACTTCCACCAGCTCTCTTCATTATTGAACTATTTCACAAAACAAATGTCACAGACAAAAATAGTGAACTTATTGAATCTTTGTGAATACAGAGAGCAAAAATGTAAATAGTGAGCAGAGTTAGGTGTATTTGGTATTTGGTTGATGTGAAGTCAGGTAAGTGGACTTAGGGATATGAACGTAGTATAAATGGAAGCTAGAAAGTTATTATATTCATTTTGTATCTTTCTTAACCACGACAGTGTTACCAACCATAAGATTTTAAGTACTGTGGGTAAAAATGATCAAAAAATAAAACTCTCTGATCTGTTGAAATTATTTTTTAAAATCTCTTTCATGGGGGCCCCTCTCTTGTGGATAGTAGCCCCACCTGCCCTCCCTTAAATCCAGCCCTGCAAACAGTGTATGTTACTTCTGTCTTGGAGACCCTTTCTAGTTAAACAGATTCAACTGCCTTTTTAAAAGAATCACATTAAGCTCTATGCAAAGCAAAAGGCATAAAAGAAACTGGGTGGAATATAAAAAGGAACAATACTTTGTGTATATGTTGAGAACATTATTTCAGCAGGGATTCCACAATATATTTTGAGGTAGAAATAGAGAAATATGCTGGGAATAAAAATATATAGGTCTTGCTAACATGGAGGCGCGGTGGCTGAGCGGTAAAGCGCTTGGCTTCCAAACCGGGGACGGGGTTCGAATCCTAAGTGAAGACTGAGATTTTTAATTTTGGGATCCTCAAGCGCCTCTGAGTCCACCCAGCTCTAATGGGCACCTGACATTAGTTAGGGAAAAGTAAAGGCGGTTGGTCGTTGTGCTGGCCACATGACAACCTTGTTAACCGTAGGCCACAGAAAGAGATGACCTTTACATCATCTGCCCTATAGACCACAAGGTCTGAAAGGGGGGACTACTTGCTAACATGATGTAGCCACTCATATAGACAGCTAGGATACTTGGTCTTGCACACCAAGTGCCACAAGGTCAACCCATAAATGATAAGTTAGAACTACTAGTAGCCAATAGAGCTTTTAGAAATGCTTTAAAGATATCCTCTGTTGAGATAGGTTGTGTTGTGTCGTCTTTATATGAGAAAAGAGTCCTTGTAATCAAAATTTCCATAAGGATCAATAAAGCAGTCTTAGTCTTAGAAAGTAAAGTAGCAATAATACTTAAACCTCTGAACCAAAATTTACAAACGCAATAACACAAACTTTATAAAATACTCGGAAAGACACCAACATAAAGGCACATTGTTTTAGTCCAAGTGGTGTTATAAGAGCTTCTTCATCTTTAATGATAGAATCAGCCAGGTAAATGAATCAAAATAAGTTTAGGCCTCTAATTAACATGTAAAACTAGGCTAATAACTACCATACTTAGAACGTATTTGGTTAAAAACTACCATACGTAGGATGTAATAATCTTCACTTATAAGGGAACGACTGCATTTATAAGATAAAGAAATGTATGAATACATGACTTATAACATCTTCAAATGGGTATTTACATCTGGGAGAAAATAGTGCCTATTTGAAGGACTGTATACAAAGATTCCTGGCTCTCACACACACACACACAAAAACATGCTGAAATCTGGACAAAACATTTAAAATGAAACAGCCTAAAATGGTTTCATATGTCCCATTCTGCTTAAATTATTGGATTAGTTTCTCAGTGACAGAGTTCCTGCACAAGACATGACATTACCTCCAAATAATCCCATTCGCAGTTATCATGTGCTATGTCGAACGGCGAGTCAAACTGCAACATTATGTAGAATCCGCTGTCCACAAGGATGTCCCACCTGCATTCAATGTTGTGAGGGTAACTACGTGGATAGTTGGGAGACTTGATCCATCCACTGGTGCCTTGTTGAAGTCCACCACAGGCTGACCAAAAGTCAAGTCATTAGGCATTGCACACAAAATTTTGATGGTACTATGAACTATTTAGTGGTACATGGTGGCTGAGCGGTAAAGCTCTTGGCTTCCAAACTGGGGGTCTCTGGTTCAAATCCTGGTATAGACGGATTTTTAATTTTGGGATCTTTAGGCGCTTTTGAGTCCACCCAGCTCTAATTGGTACCTGACATTAGTTGGAGAAAAGTAAAGGAGGTTGGTCGTTGTGCTGGCCACCTGACAACCTGGTTAACTGTAGGCCACAGAAACAGATGACCTTTACATCATCTGCCCTATAGACCACATGGTCTGAAAGGGGAGCTTTACTTTACTTATGTACTTATAAACCTAGATCTAGATGCTTAAAAGAAACATTGGCAGTGTTGATTATAACCTCTGTGTTTATTGTGGCCATAATAAACAACATTCTTCAAACTAAACTCTAGAAAGCTAGTGTTGGTTCTTGTAGCCTTTTTCTTTTCTCAGGGTACATAATTTGTTTTGATTAGCAAAAACAAAAAATTTGATGGATGTTGATATGTATTGCAAGTATTATGTCCCTTTGCCTGGGTTAGCAATGTCCCCTGTGTTAATTAGTTTAGCTTTAGTCAAAATGGCGACTTAATAAACAGCTTTGTTTGGAGCTGAACTCCACAACAGACAGTACATCAACAAAAAGTGAAAAGGTAAAACTTCACAAGACTTAATGGTTAATGATTTCAATTTGAGGTGAAACAATAAGGTTCTGGAGGTCTTATGGCAACTTACCTAATTGATCTTCCACATAATTTAATGAAAATCCTGATCTGCTATCAATAGGTCTGTTGAAGACTCCAGTCAGCCTCATTACATTACTGTGTGACTTCATTTCTGCTGGTAATGTGATGTTGCAATATTTTTCTGTGTTGTTCAAAAAGGGAGAGTCAGAAAAGCCACCATTTTGAATTGAAAGGAAGCCATCTGCACAACTTAGGTTGAAGCGTGCTGGCCTGATCTGTAATAAAGAATCAAATAGTTCAATATAAAAAAAACACAGAAAATAATTACTTCAAATACAATACTTTAATAGACGTGTTATCTTCCCAAATAAGAATGTTTAATACAAAAAAGAATTATATGACTGATAATGTTTTGTTTTTGTATTTAAAATTGCTTTTGAATAGCCAATCTTTTGCTGCTGGTAAAGTCATTGGCAAACATTCTTAAAAAAGCTAAAAAAAGATTCTAGAAATAAAAAAATCACCCTTCGGGTCAGGATTTCATGATTTGAAGAGAGATAAGATACATAAGATAATTTTTATTGATCCAATCAAATGGAAATTTAGTTTGACTACAATTGACAACCTCGGCGTAACTACTGTACAATAACAAATACAAACAAGATTCACACACAAAAACACAAACAAGACACTGATAGCAAAGACTTTTTTGTTCCCCTCAAATCATTAAAAAGAAACTATCTGATATAAACTTTTCACATGTTAATTATGAGTGAGTATGGTGTAAAAGTACATTTTGGTTTTCTATAGTTATTATGTTTTGTTTGGTGTAATGCATAAATTGTAAGACAAAGTTCTTTACAGATAATAAAGATTATTATAATTAAACAGCAAGCTCAGTGCAATACTGTTCAATCACTTTGTGGATATGTAGGGGGAGGGAGTATCTGGAATAATGTTTCTGTGCTGCCTTTCTGTGGCATTTTATATCTCAAGAGATGATCTTTTCCATTTCCAACTTCTTGTGTGACTAAAGAGGCCAATTCTTGATACACAGCTGCAGTCTCAGTTTGGGCATATGTAATCCCAAGGCGCCATTGTACTTTCACCTTTCTTTCTACTTCTGGTGTGTATGGCATCTGCAATCCAGGGACCTTCCTTTATGCTCGTTCCCCATGGGGATCTGTCCAGTGCATCTTTGTCCCCTTTGTTTACATCAGTAACACTTCAAAGTGGATGACCAGCAACTCTCCTGCCTTCTCTTAGTTCACCATTAAGAATATTTTGTGGAGGTCAAATCTTGTGGCATATCTGTGAACCTGGCCAAGCCAGCCAAGGCGTCTGCTGCTGATAACAGCGTGGATGTCCTGGCACCCTGCTCTTCGCAGCACTTCCTCATTGTTTAATTTATCTTGCCACCTCATTTTAAAGATCCCCCTTAGACATCGGAGGTGGAAGATATTCAGCTATGTTTCCTGCCATGAGTAGGTTGACCATGTTTCTCTGCCTTTAGACACTCAGTAAACACAAAGCTAAAGTTGGGATTCATGCTAAAATCTTAATGATGGATTTGAAAATGATATGGCTAGCCAGTCAACTTATGCCACTCTACCAGAGATCCCACAACAATGATATGGCTAGCCAGTCAACTTATGCCACTCTACCAGAGATCCCACAACAATGATATGGCTAGCCAGTCAACTTATGCCACTCTACCAGAGATCCCACAACAATGATATGGCCAGCCAGTCAACTTATGCCACTCTACCAGAGATCCCACAACAATGATATGGCTAGCCAGTCAACTTATGCCACTCTACCAGAGATCCCACAACAATGATATGGCTAGCCAGTCAACTTATGCCACTCTACCAGAGATCCCACAACAATGATATGGCTAGCCAGTCAACTTATGCCACTCTACCAGAGATCCCACAACAATGATATGGCCAGCCAGTCAACTTATGCCACTCTACCAGAGATCCCACAACAATGATATGGCTAGCCAGTCAACTTATGCCACTCTACCAGAGATCCCACAACAATGATATGGCTAGCCAGTCAACTTATGCCACTCTACCAGAGATCCCACAACAATGATATGGCTAGCCAGTCAACTTATGCCACTCTACCAGAGATCCCACAACAATGATATGGCCAGCCAGTCAACTTATGCCACTCTACCAGAGATCCCACAACAATGATATGGCCAGCCAGTCAACTTATGCCACTCTACCAGAGATCCCACAACAATGATATGGCTAGCCAGTCAACTTATGCCACTCTACCAGAGATCCCACAACAATGATATGGCCAGCCAGTCAACTTATGCCACTCTACCAGAGATCCCACAACAATGATATAGCTAGCCAGTCAACTTATGCCACTCTACCACAGATCCCACCACAAGATTCTCTCCCGCACACCAGCTAAGCATAAATAAATATGTAGCACTGATGAAAATTGTTTCAAGCCAATGATATTTTTCTACATGGACAAAACAGACAGCAGTGGTTAGTCAAATTAAACCAATGTCTCTAAAGCCACTCACCACTATCTGACTTCCTTCAGGATACTCAATAGTCCATATACAAGATTGAGGAAAAGAACTTTCTTCAGGGAAAACAGGAACTTGAAGGGCTCCATCACCTCTTAAAACTCCACCGCATGCTAGAAATACAATGTTTTCAAAATAGTTCATCAATTTTTTTTTCCATTACATTCAGTACAGTTTAAACAATGGAAGCCTTAAGCTACAGCTAAGTACATATAAACATTTGGCTAATACTGCACTCATCCTTACACTTCAGTCTTCAAGACAATGCCTTATTATTTATTAATAGTTTCTATATGATTGTTGAGAAACCAAGTCTTCCTCTCTGACTCCAGCTAAATAAAAATAAATGTCAAAGTGATTTGAAATTGTTTTCTAATCTAATAGCTGTTTACAACACAAAATATATCTACAGCTTAAGACACATTTCCTTCATTACAAACCCCCCCTGCACTAGTATTTGAACCATTTTGAAATCATTATCTTTTAATAGTGCTGTCTGAACACTATAACATGATCTAGGCCACATTAGAACAAGGGCAAGAATACTGTATTACATTTCAGTTTTAACTTAATAGAATATGAGGATGATTTTAAAATGAGCATTCAATAAAATGCAAGCTTTAATCTGTCCTTTGACTTTTGTCGTAGGGGTGATGTCACAGTTCGACTAACCAAATCCTTCCACTTTTCCCAAATAGCAGCTGTTTTAAGCAGGATATCAAGAGAGAGGCTGGTCTAGCACATATAATATATATACAGCCAACATACACAGCATCTATGCTCTCCTCAACAGAGAAGACTACGCTGGCTCGGTCATGTCACTCGCATGCCAGATGGAAGAATCCCTAAAGACATCCTGTATGCTGAGCTAGCAGAGGGAGCCAGACCCAAGGGGCGCCCAAGACTATCTTACAGAAATGTCTGCAAGCGAGACATGAGAGCCATGGGCATCGACCAAAGTATGTGGGAGGAGATAGCCCAAGACCGGACAGCATGGAGACAGAGTGTATGTGCTGGTACGAACTTTGCTGAATGCCAAAGAAATGAAGCTGCATCGGTCAAGAGAACGAAAAAGAAAGCTGCCATGTCAGTGAGCCCTAGCACAGATGAATATAGATGCTCGAACTGTGGCAAACTCTGCTGATCCAGAATTGGCTTGATCAGCCACTCCAGATTCTGCCCCGTCTCAAGACGTAACCAAAGCCAGTGACTCATCTGGGCGCATCCATTGTCTTACGAGACAGAAGGAGCCATATAATATATATATATATATATATATCTTCTCAGAATATCCCATCAATCCATTCACTGAATTTGAGTTAAACACATTAAAGTAAAAAACAAAACTAGGTATCACTTCAGCCCTGTTTTGTACTATTTTCTTTTTAAGATCATAGATTTGACAGTTTACGGAGAAAACTTTTAGTTGCATATGGTAATTTAGACATTTTTTTTCTAGCATTCATAAAAACACAACATTAACTCCTCATGTCCAACTATGAAGTTTAAAAATAAAGGTCAACTTACAAGATACTTTATATGTCAGATTAAAACCAGGACTGGCCACGCTTTGATCAGAACGGTACATCACCCAAATATTACTGCCTTGAATGAGTACATCCTTTGGCTTTGTGCTGCCACAATAACGGCCTATCAGTTCCCCTGATCTATCAGCTCCTATATTTGTTTTAAAAGAAAACATAAATTAGTTTATTAAATATTATTTATATTTCCTTAAAGTTTTATATATCAATAACAAGTCTGGTGTTTAATATTTGTTTCTATAAAAGTCTGTATTTTTTCAATCAATATAATATTGGCTAAGTTAGTAAAGCATAAATAGAAAAAAAACACACTAAGGTGCAGCAAACAAAAGAAGAAAAAAAACACAATTCAAGCCTAAAGTTAAAAGACATAAACAGTTACCCATAGTAGAAACAGTCACCATAAGTATTTCTAACAGAACATTCAAGCACTAAAAGCATTTGTTTTTTATAGCATGTCATTTGATTACAATAAAGTGAATTAAAGTGTAAGGCTAATGATCTTTTGGCCATTGCATAGTAAGCACAGACTTATATAGTGGAATCTGTGGTGCAGGCTCCTCTCTTGGACGTTGACTGCAGAATTAGAGAGGAGGATTCTAACGATTAAGATGCTACAGAAAGATCCTAGGGATCACATACAAAGAATGCATGACAAACAAAGAGATTAGAGACAGGATTAGTACAGTGATTGGACCCCTACATGAAATGCTAACTACTGTCAAAAAACACAAACTCTTACTACAAGATTCTCAGGTCTTTGCAAAGTCCTTCCTAAGGGATACAGTACCAGAAAAAAAAAAGAGGCAGACAGAGAAAGCAATGGGAAGACTACATAAAAGAATGGACGGGCCTGCCATTGAAAAAGATTCTATCCAAGTCAAAAGACAGAGAGGAAGGAGAAAGATGGTCAACAGATCTTGTGTGATGCCCCAAGGGTCCAACAGACTGATGGATAGGAAGAGAGGAGGAAGGGAGGGCAGTAAGTGTGACTGAGTGATGAAGACTGAAGGAGAAAGATGGTCAACAGATCTTGTGTGATGCCCCAAGGGTCCAACAGACTAAGGGATAGGAAGACAGGAGGAGGGGAGGGCAGTAAGTGTGACTGAGTGATGAAGACTGAAGGAGAAAGATGGTCAACAGATCTTGTGTGATGCCCCAAGGGTCCAACAGACTGATGGATAGGAAGAGAGGGGAGGGCAGTAAGTGTGACTGAGTGATGAAGACTGCTTTGCTGTCTTTCCATTAGGCTCGGGTTTGAATTCCGACTCAATCTGAGTTATGTTTGCAGAGACCCTAAAGGCAACCATCTCCTAGAGACCCCTTCCCCCACTGGTCTACAAAAGAGATTGGAGCCTAAGACACAGCATGCCATAAGCATAAAAGTTGCACTAGATAAAAGCAATTACAAAAAAGAATAAAAACAATAATAATAATAAATAACAGGCCCACTCAAAGCTATCAGGTCCTTGTTCTAAACAGAAAGTGGGGTCTTCTCTTCTGGACCTCAATGAAAAGCAAAAACATTCTTTTGTTCAGTGATTTCTGAACTAAATATATCTCAAATAAATACATAGGCAGAATACAATAGCCCTACTGTATGGTTCTGACACATGGGGAACAACTGAAGCACCAACAAAAAGTACAGACCATTATCAATAGATGTCTAAACAGAAAGTAGGGTCTTCTCTTCTGGACCTCAATGAAAAGCAAAAACATTCTTTAGTTCAGTGATTTCTGAACTAAATTTATCTCAAATAAATACATAAGCAGAATACAATAGCCCTACTGTTTGGTTCTGACACATGGGGAACAACTGAAGCTCCAACAAAAAGTACAGACCTTCATCATCAGATGCCTGAGAAATATCTTGAAAATACACTGGTATGACAAAATAGAAAATATCAAACTGTGGGAGAAGGGCGGACAGAGAAATATAGAGGTTCAGATGTTAGAAAGTAGAATATGGATTGGTCACACCCTTAGAAAATATACCAACAAGAGCTGTGACTTTAGAGTGGAATCCCCAGGGCACAAGACGTAGAGGAAGACCAAAAAGAACGTGGCGACGCAGTGTACTAGATGAAGCCAAGGAAAGATGTGGGACGCCATTAAAAAACTAGCAAGAGACTGTGGAGAGTGGCCTGTTTCTACTGAGGCCCTATGTTCCATGAGAAACGCAAAGGAAAGATGATGATGATAATACGAAAAATCAATTCCATTAAACATAAACCCCAAAATGTGTTAATGTTAAGAAAAGAATAACCAACAAACAAAAATAAAAAATGTAATTGTTTTATAACTTTAGATGCAAAAGCAAAATAAAAAAGTGACTGCAAATGAAAATGAAATTGAAAAAAAAATCTGCAGATAAAAACAAAGTATTTACCCAGTAAATTGTTGACTTGCTGAAAAGCAAAAAGTATCAGTAAAAAAATAAACATGAATTAATACAGAATAGTATGCTTATAGCAAAATGCTTTAAATGTTCAAAATCTTCCTTCTGAGTTGTAGATAATCTACCTTTTAGTCCAAACCTCCTGCAAAAAATGGGGGATAGTACAGGGCAGAGTATGAGCCCTAGACAGTCAAGACAACCAAACCTCCTGCAAGAAATGGGGGATAGTACAGGGCAGAGTATGAGCCCTGGACTGTCAAGACAACCAAACCTCCTGCAAGAAATGGGGGATAGTACAGGGCAGGGTATGAGCCCTGGACAGTCAAGACAACCAAACCTCCTGCAAGAAATGGGGGATAGTACAGGGCAGGGTATGAGCCCTGGACAGTCAAGACAACCAAACCTCCTGCAAGAAATGGGGGATAGTACAGGGCAGAGTATGAGCCCTGGACTGTCAAGACAACCAAACCTCCTGCAAGAAATGGGGGATAGTACAGGGCAGAGTATGAGCCCTGGACTGTCAAGACAACCAAACCTCCTGCAAGAAATGGGGGATAGTACAGGGCAGAGTATGAGCCCTGGACTGTCAAGACAACCAAACCTCCTGCAAGAAATGGGGGATAGTACAGGGCAGGGTATGAGCCCTGGACAGTCAAGACAACCAAACCTCCTGCAAGAAATGGGGGATAGTACAGGGCAGGGTATGAGCCCTGGACAGTCAAGACAACCAAACCTCCTGCAAGAAATGGGGGATAGTACAGGGCAGAGTATGAGCCCTGGACTGTCAAGACAACCAAACCTCCTGCAAGAAATGGGGGATAGTACAGGGCAGAGTATGAGCCCTGGACTGTCAAGACAACCAAACCTCCTGCAAGAAATGGGGGATAGTACAGGGCAGAGTATGAGCCCTGGACTGTCAAGACAACCAAACCTCCTGCAAGAAATGTGGGATAGTAAAGGTCAGAGTATGAGCCCTGGACTGTCAAGACAACCAAACCTCCTGCAAGAAATGGGGGATAGTACAGGGCAGAGTATGAGCCCTGGACTGTCAAGACAACCAAACCTCCTGCAAGAAATGGGGGATAGTACAGGGCAGAGTATGAGCCCTGGACAGTCAAGACAACCAAACCTCCTGAAAGAAATGGGGGATAGTAGAGGGCAGGGTATGAGCCCTGGACAGTCAAGACAACCAAACCTCCTGCAAGAAAATAGTACAGGGCAGAGTATGAGCCCTGGACTGTCAAGACAACCAAACCTCCTGCAAGAAATGGGGGATAGTACAGGGCAGGGTATGAGCCCTGGACAGTCAAGACAACCAAACCTCCTGCAAGAAATGGGGGATAGTACAGGGCAGGGTATGAGCCCTGGACAGTCAAGACAACCAAACCTCCTGCAAGAAATGGGGGATAGTACAGGGCAGAGTATGAGCCCTGGACTGTCAAGACAACCAAACCTCCTGCAAGAAATGGGGGATAGTACAGGGCAGAGTATGAGCCCTGGACAGTCAAGACAACCAAACCTCCTGAAAGAAATGGGGGATAGTAGAGGGCAGGGTATGAGCCCTGGACAGTCAAGACAACCAAACCTCCTGCAAGAAAATAGTACAGGGCAGAGTATGAGCCCTGGACTGTCAAGACAACCAAACCTCCTGCAAGAAATGGGGGATAGTACAGGGCAGGGTATGAGCCCTGGACAGTCAAGACAACCAAACCTCCTGCAAGAAATGGGGGATAGTAGAGGGCAGGGTATGAGCCCTGGACTGTCAAGACAACCAAACAACAGTCCAGCAAACACCCCATGATCAGGCAGCTTTTAGTACAATAGTTTTATAGATAAGAAATGACCAATTGAAAACAAAAAACGGAGTCTAGGAACCATCCAAGACAAATGTAAAGAATACTTGTAGATGTTAAAAAGGAAAGACTGTGGAGTTCAGGTCAAGGAACAATAACCACAACATAGAGTTACAGAGGAGTTAAGGCGCTATACGACCAACACATAATTGGAAGATTTATAAGAATCAATTCTCTATTTCCTTTGGGAGTTACAGTGGATCAATACATTCTATAAAAAAAATCATGCAGGAGCGTACAGAATAACTGTGGGCAGGCATCAAACTGATGACCACAAAAATGGCAGTCCAAAGTATGAACACAGTTATTGAAACAAAAAACATTTGAACATTTTTTTTTATCATTTCAAAATGTCGAGGCTAAGTGGTAAAGCGCTTGGCTTCCAAACTGAGTGGTTTTGGGGTTGGAAACTCTGTGAAGTCTGGTTTGATATTTTTGGGTATTTTAACAATGGTCGTGAGTCTATCCAACTCCGATGGGTACCTGACATAAATAGGGGAAATGTAATGAGGCAGTTTGTCAAAGCACTTGCACCATGACACACTTAATTAAGCTTTTGGACTTGGAAACAGATGACCTTTACATCATTGGCCCTAGAGATCACAAGGTCCAAAAGGAGTACTTTCCTCTTACCTTCTATCAAAATGTGGGTGTTTATATTTTGAAAAGTAAAATTTTTAAAAAGTTTATATATACATATTTATTAGGTACCATATTATAAAAACAAATGTACTTGATACAAAAGTTATGATAACAGACTTTACTCAATACTTTGTAAGTATTTGATTTAACTCTGAAAAAAGCATCTTCATGCAATTTCAATATAAAACTTATATATATTATATCTTATATTTAAAATCTTCATGCAATATCTGATACTTCTTGGTAAACAAGGTTCAGTGTTGGCACACCTTACCAAATTTTGCTTTAACTCTTTCCGTATTTATTTTCTACGTTCCGATGGAGTTATTCGCTACCCTGTTATTATTAAACTTTAATAACTTTTTTTTTATCACAAAATGTTATATATAATATTATAATATATAATTAAAGATGAATGCACGCCCTTTTTTAATAAAACAAACTGATCTTTAAAAAAAATAAATTATTTTGGATGATGGAAATGAAAAAATAAAAATTTGCCAACTGTAAACAAGTCTCTCTAGGCAATGTTTTATGACACAAAT
The DNA here is from genome assembly GCF_947242115.1 of Biomphalaria glabrata. Taxonomy (NCBI): domain Eukaryota; kingdom Metazoa; phylum Mollusca; class Gastropoda; family Planorbidae; genus Biomphalaria; species Biomphalaria glabrata. The sequence continues at coordinate 38,506,397 of NC_074721.1, forward strand.
TGAACTGAAAGTATTTTTTTATCATAGTTATCAATATTTTCAAAACACTAAATATATAACATATATAAACCATTCAAATTAATTGTCTAGAGGTCACTATCATATGTCACCACACCGTGAAAAATTAATACACGAAAAAGAACCTTGTTTTAGACCCCATCTTTAAAAAGATTGTTTTTGGTAAAAACACATTGAAAATGAAGAAAATCTGTATTTTTTCCCAAAGGGAAACTATTCATTATTAATTAAAAACACTTTGGGAAGAAAGAAAATAAAACAACTGACTTTTTAAGCATCAACAATAACATCGACAATTAGCGTGCAGAATGGATTAAAATCAACAATGATATTGTCGATTAGGAGTGAAAAAAGTGAATAATGCCAGTGTAGATACATGTGTTGTGAACACTACGGCCAGAGACATGGCTTACACTACGTGAATGAAATAAAAATAGGAACAAGGGAGTGAAGTATGCCTGGATTACCTGATCTTATTTCCAGAAAGTCAAAGGCACAACTTCCATGCTGCTCCAAGTTAAATTCATTGAAAGACAATCTGACAGTGCTCGGTGCTTGCTGTAAGATTCTCCAGATGCACTGAAGGTTGTGCGTTTCATTTGTTTGAGGTGATGTTATGAAGCCTGTGGTCTCTGTTAGATCCCCTCCGCACACTGTATAAGGAGCCCCCCAAAGAAACAAGATTAGTGTACATAAAATATTAATTTTTTTTGCTATTGAACAACTAGTTGTAGGAGTGTGGTGTCTGAATGGTAAAGTGTTCGGCTTCCAAACCGAGGTGTTTCAAGTTAGAATCTCTGTGATGGCTAGGATAATGAATTTCTGTATTTTTAGGACAAGACAGTGTCTATCCAACACTAATGGGTACCTCACTTGACGTGGTAGCAAGGTCTGAAAGTAGTATTTACCTTACTTTACTAAACCACTAAATCAATAATGCTATAAATATCCTTCTATTTAGTCTTTACAAAGGCTAAGTTTTTAAGTACTGGTATATGGCGCCGCAGTTTGGAAGCAGATGGGCAAGACGTGGGGGGCAGTTGGAGACACTCGCACAGAACCGAGATGCCTAGAGGAAGCTGGTTGGTGGCCTATGCCCCAGAAGGGACCACAGGCAGAGATGTGAACCACAAGAGAGACTAGTAAATGTTAAATTTGCTTTGATATTTAGATACATGTATATTCTCCAAAAATAGATGTTAATGGTATGTAAAATAATTTTAAACAAGCAAAATATGAAAAAATCCTTTTTTTTTTAAAAAATAAAGCTTATCTAAGGGGAAGAACTCTGCTCTTACAGCTATATCTCTTAATAATAAGTTATTTCCCTTATTTGATATACAAAAAATAAAAAAAAAGCTAATTACCAATAATTAATTGAATAATCGGTTTATTTTTTAAATTGATTTATGTTTAGTGGGAAACCTGGTAGAGAGGCTAAGTACGCTTAAACTGGGCTTGGCTACCTATGAAAGGGGCTCGAGGTTTGACACCAGACTCAACCAGAGTTGTGTTTACCTAAAGGCAGCACAGAAAACCTTCTCCCAGATACCCTTTCCCAACACTGGTCCAAATATGAGATTGGACCATAGCGCTCTGAGCATGCTATAAGCATGAAAGTAGTGCTAATTAAAACTTAATAATTTTTTTTTTCTTTTTTTAAAGTTTTGATTTGATTCGAGAATGGGTGTGGCAGAAATGAAGTGTACATTTATCTAAGGGAACCAAACCCTACATATTGAGCCATCTCAGTGAATACTGAAGGATTAATTTCCTTTGTTGGTATCAAACAAAATAATTAATTACCAGTAATTAATTGACAATTGGTTGACTGTTTTATTGATTCATATCTTGTCTATGCCAATAAATAATTGTGCCAAGTTTCTGCTTGATCCGAGAATAGGTGTGTGAGACCGGCAGATAGACATACAGAATGAGTTGATATAAGCTTTGAAATAAAAATTACATCTCTAATTGCTGAATGCGCGTGGCATCAACTGCTTGGCTATAGAACAATGTGGCTCAAGTTCAAATCTTGTTGTAAAAAAATTTAAATTTTAAACTGAGATTTGACTTGAGCTGTGTTTGTTAAGAGCTCAAAAACAACAAGGAAACATTCTTTATGATACAGATTAATCATGAGCGCATTAGCAAGAAAGACACACTAAATAAATACAATTTAAAAAAAACAACACTTCCAAAGGTAGTCTAATAACATAACAAGAATATACAATAAACATGCATACATGTTATGTCATATGTCAGACCAAGTAAAACAAAGGACGTTTGGGCCAGGAGGCCTTCATCAGCTACAAAACAAACAAAAAAATGACAAACAATTAACACACAATATAGGCTTATTTAATCTTATCCGTCCGATGTTGTTCTCTAATTGAGGCAGAAAAGAAATGAGCTACTCTGGTGTAAAAGCGCGGGAAATATGCAAACAATTATTACTCATGAAACCAATAACTTACCAATTTCCTCATCAGAGTTATAAACAGCCCTAAATCCATGACCAACAGAACTGTGATCTGTTCGGAACATAACTTTCAGAGCGTTTCCACTTGACTTGAAGACTGGTGGGATCACATCACCACAAAACCTTCCCAGTGAAGGTGAATCTGACTCCAAACCATTCCAAACCTGGTAGAATTGAATGAAGTAGTTTCAAAAAGTATAACTCTTGAAAAATTAAACAAGATCTATGTAACAGAAGTGAGGTGCGGTGGTCGAGTGGTTAAGCGCTTGGCTTCCGAACCTGAGGTCCTGGGTTCGAATCCCGGTGAAGACTGGGATTTTGAACTTTGGGATTTTAAGGGCGCCCCTGAGTCCACCCAACTCTAATGGGTACCTGACTTTAGGCGGTTGGTCGTTGTGTTGGCCACATGACACCCTGCTCGTTAACCGTTGGCCAAGAAACAGATGACCTTAACATCATCTTCCCCATAGATCGCAAAGTCTGAAAGGGGAAACTTTACTTATGTAATAGAAAATGTGATACTTAAAAGGCAGCATCACAAACAAAGAGATAAAGAGACAGGGTTACTACGCAGTTGAGCCCCAAGATGACCCGCTAACTATTGTAAAATAATGCAAACTAAAACTCTACAGCCATATTACAAGGTCTTAAGGGTTGACAAAAAACTTCCTTCAGGGAACAGTACCAGGAAAAAGAAGAAGAGGAGACGGAAAGACAACATAAAAGAATGGACGAGCCTGCCAATGAAAGAGGTTCTATTCAAGGCACAAAACAGACAGGAAAGGAGAAAGACGGTCGACAAATCTTTCGTGGTGCCCCAACGGTCCAAAAGACTAATGGATAAAGGTAAGGGTAATAGAAAAAATAACATTTGCAACCTTAAAAGATTTTTCTATTAAAATTTTACTGATAAAAATGGAGAGCTGCCTATTTGTGTATTAAGTGCTATGACTATCGTCTTGATGGTCTGGTTTCAAATCCTGCCTGAAGCCCATGCCGCTGTAAATTTGGATTAGGATGTAACAATCTTATATAAGGAACTTCCAACTCATGTAATAACAAACAAATACAGCTATAGCATTTTCACTTTTGTCAGACTGACAACATACTACATTAAATTTAAAAAAACAACATTAAGACCTGTTCAAAACTTTTTTTAGATTAGTTTGTCATTTTAGCCACTGTGTGTGTAATGTTATTACAGCGCCTTGAGCCTACATTTTGTTTGTTAACAGCGCTCTATAAATAAAATTAATATTATTATTTGTTTTATAACCATTACTTAAGTAAATACAAAAATAAAATTATTCATATTATATTGTAGGTATGTCAGGTTTGCTCTATACCATAAAAATTTGTATATAACTAACATGAATGAAGTCAAAAGAACAAGACCAATCATTTTCCAAATCAAAATCTGTAAATGTCAAAGTGATTCTCCTGTCTTGAGGGGCAAAGATACTCCAGACACAGGTTCGTCTGTTACTATACAGATTTGGAAAATTCGGTGATGTGAACTCTCCTGATGAGAGGTACAGATTTCCTCCGCATTCTGAAATTAAGAAAAAGATAAGTAATTAGCCCCATTAGTTTCAATGTAACAGAGCCAACATCTCTAATGATGTCGTCATCTCTTACGATATAGTCAACATCTCTAATGATGTAGTCTTTTCTTATGATATAGTCAACATCTCTAATGATGTAGTCATCTCTTATGATACAGTCAAAATCTCTAATGATGTAGTTATCTCTTATGATATAGTCAACATCTCTAATGTAGCCATCTCTTATGATATAGTCAACATCTCTAATGATGTAGTCTTTTCTTATGATATAGTCAACATCTCATCTGTGCCTTTCCAAAACACACACAATTCTTAAGGACAACCTTCACCAATTAAACCACGGTTACTTCAGATCTGAACAAAGTGGTTGTCTCCTTTCCATTAGGATTAAAACTGAAAGATTTAAAAACTCCTTTATCCCACTTTCAGTCTGTGTTACAAGGTCATCTGTCGTCATCCGAGAAGTATACATAGAAGTCAAATTCATAAAGCGCTGGTTGTGAGTGTGTATGTGTTTCATGTGTGAATGTTGTTCATATTTGCATCTATATTGTTATTTTTACAGTAGTTATGCTAAGGTGTTTAATAGTAGCCTAACTGAATTTCCATTTGATTGGACCAATAAAAATTATCTAATCTATTCTGGAAAACTCCATTTTATTCTATTAAAACAATATGAACTGTAATTAAAACTGAATTTTTTATTAAGATTTCTCATTTGTTTTTTTCATTAATGAAGGATGTATGTCTGGGTGGTATAAACTTGTATGCTGACATGTCAAGGGAGGATCAAATTTGAATCCTGGTGTAGACTAGGAGTTTTTAATTGCTTTCAGTATAGAATCCAGAGCCATAGAAACTGAACTAGTATTGTTGTTTATCTAATGTAAAACTGATTGGCAATTAATTCTATTACATCACAACTAAACTGACAGTAATGTTAAGGAATGAACTTGATCATTCAAGATCTGATGACGCAAATGTTTGTTAACTATTAGACGACATACATCATTGGATTTTATTATTGTAATGAATAGACACTGGCCAAATGTTTGATGGATGAATTGTTGAAGAAAAATATAATATGGTGTGGTGGCCCAGTGGTAGCTTTATAAAGTTTCATGTTCCAATCCTAGAATTTAGCATTTAGGAATTTTAAAATGTCTTTCAGCACAATGAGTACTAAGCAATAAAAGAGAAAGCTGGACATTGAGTTGGTCACAAAACATTGTCTGTAAGGGGAAGGGTACTTTTTAAAAAAATTGTTATGTCCTCCAAAACTGCTCTCTTTATCAAGAGGCCCGTATAAGACATTGGCCCCAAATTACCCCAAAAGAAAGAAAACTATATGGAGAGCTCCCTGATTTGGAAACCACTGCGCAGTTCATCTCATGTATTGGTCTAGTCATCTGAACACTCCAACATAACAATGAGAATGAAGAAGAAGAAGAAGAAGAAGTTATGACATGATTAGGAATTCGGTATTTGTTTTGGGGAAAAGGGGAAAGTTTTACTTAATGATGAATGGCGTAAAACAAAGAAAGAACACTCTATTCGACACTATCAACAAGACGATTTTCAGTATACAGATGGCTAGAAACGGAGGAAATTAGACGGATCCCTTCTTAAGTATTTAAAGTGTTTATTGTTTAACACTAGTGTCGACTCTATTTATCGATTGTTGACCTTTCAACGGTGCTCATATTCAGCATTGAGTTTGGTGTTACCTCAGTTGGATCTGTTACTATTTCAAGTACTCAGCACCGCAGAAGAACACAACAAATACAGTCGAAAGATAAACAGATTTAAATGATGATATTTACCTTCTAAGCTTGAATCAAAATGAAACTTGAACCCTCTATCAACTAGTGTTCCATCAGCTTTGAATTGAACATAAGCCTTGTTGTCAGATGTGTTCTGGGAAATAGATTGATCAGTGCAACTGTTAAACAGAATGGTATCTGTTGCATTGCCGTCTCTAATCATCAGGAAATCGGTACAATTTTCAGTCTGCGGGAAGCTGAGAGTGTCCAGGGTGAAATACAAATAATGTCCGACTGCTCCTTGTAGCTCCCACTCACATTCATCGTTGTTTCTATAGTTGGAAGGGAAATTCGGACTTGTTATAGTACCACTGGTGCTGGCAATGCGACCACCACATGTGGCTGAAACACAAGAAAATGCCCAAAAATTGTTTTTTTTTTATATATTTTGTTTTTAATGTGTCAGAGACAAACTCAAACAAGAAAATAAAATCATATGCCAAACTGGAAGTCAAACATTTAGTGAGGTTGTGACAGAGTATTGCATGAGATTTGCAGGACATGGTCTCCAACAAAAATGAATTAAGCCTAATAAGAGTTGCAATAACATGGAGGCCATTACGAGGAACACGCAAACAAGTAAAACTTAATGCGCACTTTCACGGAGGACCTCAAAGCAGTGGACACCAGGTGGGAGGAGGCTTCAGACATTGTCAGTGACAGATCTTTGTGGAGACAGCTTGCCGCCCAATGCGCCAAACGGCACAGGAGGGGTCTATGTCTAAAAAGACTAACTGTGCTATGTCATTTTTTTCTCCTGGCTGATTCAGGCAACTTGTTCCAGGATCTAATGTTACTAGGGGAGAAAAAAGCAATAATACTAATTTGTCCTAGCATATGGAATAAGAAAAGTGCCTTAATCTTCGTATCATGTCTCTGGTATTTTATTAACTTATTATTTTATATTTTATATCTGGTAGAGTAAGATGTGAATTTTTCTTTTGTTTACAAATATTGTAACAACTATTAAGCAGTCTTAAAAACAAAAGATTAAACCTAAACATAAACCTTAATTTATACAATAACTACTAAAACCCATGATTAAATAATTAAATACAACACACTTGGCTGCTCTCTATGTAAATCCTCTAACCTGAAAAGAGAATTCATTTAATCTAGATAAATAATTTTTGATAATGAATTACAGAATGCTCTAATGATACCTAAAGATACCGTCTAAAGACGGCTGCCTGGTCGTGAGGTTTGCACGCTGGACTGTCGTTCAGATATATCGATGATCCAGGGTTCAAACCCTGCCCGCTCCCATCCCCCATCGTCCTGCGGGAGGTTTGGACTAGGAAGTAATTACCTTCAACTCTGAAGGAACATCCGAAACATGTAAAACATTTTACGAACATTTTTTTTTACAAACCTCTTGAATATTTCACTTTAAATCCTTCATGTCCTACGCTGTCATCTGTTCTAAATCTAACAAACAGAAGATTGGAGTTTGAGTAAATGGTACTGGGCAGACGTGTGCCACAGAGAGGCTGTCCAATGCGCGGAGAGTTAAAGGAACTACCATCACGGAATTCAATGTAATCAAAAGTGCAACTGAAGAAAAAACAAGAAACAAATTACATAGAGAGACTGTTTAAGACAAATTCATTTACTCTTATGATGGTCAAAATGCCTGAGCCTATACTAAAACAAAATGTCTGCAACTGTACATATCAATACAGTACAGCTTTGATTCTAGTGCTACTTTTAAATTGTTTCATTTTTACAAGAGGCTGAACACAATCAGTAGGCCCTAATTGACATTGTGTACAAGTTTGCTTTTTTTTATAAAGATCTTTTCTGATCTAAAACAATTTGATACTAATGCTGAAAGGTAAGCTTCCATAAAAGAGGTCTCAAGTTGAACCCTTGTGAAGACTAGGATTTCGGACTTCAGGATTTTAAGGGACACCAACTGAGCCCACCCAAATTTTATCAGTTAATAAAATTGTGACACAGAGATATTATTACTAAAGAGAAAGTAGATACAGAGGAGAACAAGGTCTTATGAGGTAGTGATGAAGGCTTTATTGTTAGAATTGATTAGTTTATAACAATGTTTTTGAGAGTAATATAGTTCTTACACGGAAGTAGATCTAAATTAAGAATAGTTTAAATCTATACAGTTAGCCCTAGTTATGAATTGGTATTTTATGAATTATTATTTCATCAATAAATATTTTGTGTAGGACTCTCATCATGTTGTTCTTTCTGTGGAATGACTGAATTTGTGAGTTGAATTAACTCAGAGTAACATTGTAATAGTATTTTTATAATTGTAACAACCAGCGTAACAAGTCCGGCCTGTTACAAAAATAAATTGGGGATGTAAAAGCGGTTGGTCATTGTGCTGGTCACTTGAAACCCTCATTTATTCTTGGGACATAAAAATAGTTTTACTTCACATCATTTGCCCCCCTCAGATAGCGCAAGGTCTGAAAATGGTACCCTATTCATCCTATAGAAATATACATTAAAACCAAAGAAAAATCAAGTAAATTATAACTATTTCATTTATAAGTTTTACATTGAATGAAGTTTTCTGATTTCTTTTGAGTCTCAATATAAAATCTAAATTAATGTTCACAGCAAGAGAGAAAATTTGTTTTTTATAAAAAAATTTTATAAAAAAATTACTTGTTGTGGTCTTCTATAAAAAATGTATCCACAAAGTCAACACGTATACGTGTCAGTGCAGGAGCAATGATCCTCCAAGTGCAGTCCACATTATGAGGATAATCGTTGGGATAGTTTGGAGACGTGAAGAAACTGAAACACAGCGAGACATACACAAATAAGCATTTAGAAATCACATTACAAAACACAGGCGTACAGTAAAAATCTATAGGGATAAAGGAGGCCCACAATAATAAAAAAAAAGAAATTAAGGATAATTACCAATATAGATCCTTATATAAATAAATAAAGTTTTAATAAAATATTTAAAAAGATGATAAACTTGAAGAAATAAATATACATACAAATAAGAACATATTGACAAATAAAAGGAAGAACAATACGAGACAGACCTAAAGTGATTAGATGAACTTTGATAATATTAACTGAGAGACAAATACTACTTAGAGGGGGACATTGTGGCTTCTGAATTGAAAAGTCTCAGGGTTAAATATAGTTCAAGACTGGGGGAAAAAATTTCTAATGGACACCAGACATTAGGTAGGGATAAGTAAAGACGGTTGGTCATTGTACTGGCAATATGACACCCTTGTTAACTTTCAGCCATAAAAACAGAAGATCTTTACATCATCTGCCCTATAGATTGGAAGGTCTGAAAGGGTACTTTACTATTTTTACTATAAACTAACTATAGGAAACTAAAACATGATGATACACTCTATCATCAAACTGTATGGAGAAGTAGTGGCTGAGTAGTAAAACACTCGCTTCTGAAAAGAGAGTCCCTGGGTTAGAATCCTGGAATTTTTAATGTCAGGATCTTTAGGGTGGCTCTGAATACATCCATTTCTAATTGGTACAGACATTAGTTGGGGAAACAAAGGCGGTTGGTCATTGTGCTGGCCACATGAGACCCTCATTAACCAAAGACCACAGAAAAAGAGGACCTTTACATAATCTGCCCTATAAACCACATGGTCTGAAAGGAGAGCTTTACTTATTTATACATAAAACTGTATAAGTGGACATTTTACTTACAAAAACTTCCATCTAGCAGTACTACTCACCCTGTCATCAATGAATCAGTCAATGTCAACGTACCGCCACAGGTAATTGAAACTTCAGAGAACGTAAACGAGAAACCAGCACCAGAGCCACTTCCATCAGAGACAAACTGCACAAACAACTGGTTGCTAGAAGTTTCCAGTCCCTGGGGCGCGGTCTGGCCACAGTAAGTTCCATTGATATTAGTTGAACCATTCAGAATTAAAGGTGGAGACGATGACGTTGGACCATTGAAAAGCTGACAGACAAAAAAAAAGGGAAAATTTAATTGTGCACTATAAAAACTTAAGCTTTCATATTTCCTTTCATATCTTATCTTATCTTATATAATACAGACGTTACTTCAAAAAAGAAGATGATTACGTCCTACGCGTCATGCATTCAGTCATGCATATTAACCAATGACTTAAATTCTGCCAAGTCACTGGTTTTCCTGGCTAGCTCAGGCAACCCATTCCATGCTCTAATAGCACTAGGGAAGAAGGAGTATTTATACAAATTTGTCCTAGCATATGGGACGAGGAATGTGCCTTTATCTTTGTGTCTTTCAGAGTATTTGTTGCAAATTGTTCTAGATTTTTTTTTTATTTTTAATAAAGGGGAAGATGTTACCACCAAACTTCAGTTATTTATTTGGAAAGAAAAATATAAATATTTATACAGAACTTGCTAAATAAATATGATCATAATCTTTACAAGCTTTGTAAAAAATACAGAAAAGTCAGTTGAAATTGGATATCAGGTTTATAGTGCTCAATAAAACAAAAATAGGCAGCAGAAAGTTGCATAGGATCAAAGAGCATGGGAACAGTGTGTGTGTACTAGCCTGAACTTGAAGCTTTCAAAAAGGATGAAGAAATCCTGGACCAGAAAAGGAAATCTGACCAATGAGATGATCAAAAGACTGTAACTGAACATAAGGAGCTAAACCAAACTCTGAAAAAATGTAATTGACCTTCTATTGCCTTGAGATAAAAGGTGCCCTCTATATATACAGCCAACTATTGGCTTTTAATAATGAATATGTTGATATCTAATTCTTCCATGTAAGTATACAATCTTCTTAACATAAGAGCTGTGTTCATGAATAAACTATGTGTTCATAAATAAATTGGAGGCCTGGTGGCTGAGCAGTAATAAGCGCTTGGCTTCCAAACCATGTGTCCCTGGGTTCGAATCCTGGGATCTTTGGGTGCATCTGAGTCGACCCAGCTCCAATGGGTACCTGACATAAGTTGGGGAAAATTAAAGGCGGTTGATAGTGGGCCACAGAAACAGATGACCTTTACATCATCTGCCCTACAGACCACAAGGTCTTAAAGGGGAACATTACTTTTTTTTTTAATGAATAAATTATGTGTTCATGAACAAATTATGTGTTCACAAATAAGAACTGTGTTCATGAATAACAATTATGTGTTTATAGTTCAGTATTCCAAGGTGGTCAAATCAAATTGCATTGAAAAATTTTCAATATTAATCTTTACAAAGCAAAAAAGAAGATAATAGTTGAATCTTCATCACTAAAATAAACTAAATAACATTTCTTTTTAGTTAGAGACTTTACAAAAATTGAACCTTTAAATAATCCTGCTGACAAGGGGCACTACCAGCGATATCAAAAGGTTGAGTAAAGTCCAATTTGATAGTTTTACCAGTTCTTGCAGTGACTTGCCAAGTACAATCTTGATTGGGTGAATAGTTATTGGAATAGTTTGTACTTTGGATGATACCACTAGATACTCCCGTGTATGTACTTCCACAGTCTGATGGAGGAAATAATTAAGACTAGAGAAATATCCAAAATGAGACATTACAATTAACTCTTTCTCTCCTAACTGACGATACCAGCGTTGATTCCACCAGAATGTGGTAAATAATTAAGGAGAGAAAGAGTTAACATACTCAAAAATTTCCCTGCAATTAATGAAATCTAAACAAAGAGAAAATAACTATTCCAGTACTAACTTATATTAAACTTGTACTGGAATCAAATAAAATATAAAAATATACATTTAAAAAAAAAAAAAAAACCCTAAACAAAGTGTAATTTTATAAATTATTTTCAATCTATCATGTAATTAATTTGTTACAGATATAGAATAACAATAATTCATTTTTGCGATTGGAAATATTTTTACCAAACGTTTTTGTTTAGCGCAATTTTACGCTTTTAATATACTCAGTGCACTGTGGTCCAATGACCTGAGTGGATCAGTTGAATGGAGGGAAATGGGGGATGTGGGAGGAGATTTTCATGCTGGTTTTTCAAAAGCAATTAAAAAAAACAAAACAAATAAAGTGTCTCCACTTGAATTAAAACTTGATGAAAGGTCAACACACTAACCACTGAGCTTGACCAGTGCTTACAAAAATATGAGATTTTGTAGTTATCAATATAAGGCTTTTCTCCCCTTAGCTAGTACTGTTATCATCAGAGAAAAAGAAAACGGACATAGAAGAGAGCACCTGGTTGCATGCGGCCTCAGAACGAGACAGCTGGAGGTCACTCACGAAGGCCGCCGGATACACATTTGAGACCAAAAGAAAATCTGCTGCCGAGGACAAACGTAGACGGCGAAAACAAAATCTAAATTGACCTCCTGCGGACAATGGTTATGCTTGCCCTGGATGTGGCAAAATATGTAGGTCACAGCTGGGACTGCACAGCCACGGGAAATACTGCATTCATCACTAATCTTCGGACTCGAAGACTAGCCTTATTTGTACTGTTATCTATACAAGGCTTATCTACCCTAAGCTAATACTGTCTCTATATAAAACAAAATTAATTAATTATGACTAATTGATAATTCATTAACTAGTTTTACTGATTAATGTGTTTTTAAGGACAATGAATAATTTCAACTTCATCCCAGAATGGGAAGTGGGAGAAATAACATGTACAGAATTTGTAACAGACAGACAGAGTGAGTTGACATAAGCTTGGCAAAATTATTTCTAAACATTTATGTTTCAATTTTAAATATTTTTGTACAGATACAGAATCACATAAAGAAAGAGGACAACATTTAAAGCATTTATTATATTGCAGAATGGTCCAATTCAAAACCTTAATGAGTGTCTTTGGCACTAGTCGAAGCTCTTTAGTTTTGCATAAGTGTTATCAATACTTGCGATTAATCTTTTTCTTTTATTCTTTCCTTACCTTCATGATATGTAATGTAAAAGCCTTGATCTCTAATTGAAAAATCAGAGACAAAGGTAATTCCAAGTGAATTTGAAGAGGAATATATTGCTCTGCCAACAATGTCGTCTGAGCACTTCCGACCCGTAACAGCTGGCTGATTGAGAGCTGAAAAATTGGGAGAGTTAAATAATTAGCCGACAGATTGAAAGTCTGGAAAACAACTTTATAAACTTTAGGGTGAGAACTAAAAAGAAAATATGGAGCCATAAAAAAAAGAATATATAGTAATAATAATGATAACAAAGTTGACTATCAGTCAATACTGATTCATCTATAAGCAAATGAGTATTACAGAGAAATAAGCAAATGAGTATTTCAGAGAAATAGAACACATTGAAAAATACAGTAAAGATAATTTTTTATTATTAAATGTCAAAAAGACCAAAGAAATGATAATCGATTTTCGTAGGGAAAAGAAGGAAAATGATATTGTTTCTGTAGCTGGAGAGACTATTGAAATAGTGCAAACTTGTATATACCTTGGTACTAACCTAGACAATAAATTACATTTTACTGCAAATACTGCAAAGATTACGATTACATAGAAAAATTTCCTCATTTAATGTTAGCGAAAAGCCCTTGACTATGTTTTGTCACGCTCACAACTGCTATATTTTAATTTACCACTGCTTGGTATGGCAATCTGAACATTAAAAATAAAAATAAACTTCATAGAATCCTAAATGCTGCTGGGAAAGTGATTGGCGAAAAACAAACCCCATTTGGGCAGCTGTTTGAGAAAAACAATCATAAAAAAGTTAAAAAGATTCTAGAAATAAAAAATCACCCTTTGGGTCAGGATTTTGTCATTTTTCCATCATAAAAGAGATACAAGACACAGATAGAAAAGACAGACACAAAAGCTCTTTTGTTCCCCTGACAATCAAATCATTATATAGAAACTATCTGATATAAACTTTTCATATGTCAATTATGAGTCAATTATGAGTCTGATGTGAATGTATATTCTATAGTTAAAATGTTTTGTTTGGTGTAGTGCACAGATTGAAAGACACATTTCCTTATGGATAATAAAGATTATTATAATTATAAAAAAAAAAGCTTAACATCTGCTCTTTACCATTATGGAATTGGAGATAGTCATGGCAATAGTAAGATGTTCCTTCCAGAGACATGTTGTTTATGGTGATGGAGACGCGCTTCCCCAGAGGAGCAGTTATGGTCCAGAAACAGTTCAAATTGTTGGCATACAAGTTAGGATAGTCTGGAGATGTCAGGACTTGAACAGTGCTGTTGGCAATGAAATCACCTCTGCATTCTTGTCCTAAAAAAAAATAATTACACTTTCAAAATGAGTCCCCAAATAAGTTTTTTTTTTTTAATTATTATTTCGCCTTCCATCTTGCTCATGCTGAGAGAAATGAACAAAGTTTTAATGAAGCCTCATCATTTGTTTTCTTACACCAAAAAAAAAAAAAAGATGAGATTTTAACAAAAAAGCTCCCAAACTTTTAGACTTACAAAATGTACATAAACCTATAATTTAATAAGCCCACTGTTCATCTGAAATTGAGGTTCTACAATATTCATGCTTAAATATCATTTTTTGGCTTGAGGCATTTTGGTATTAACTATTCAGTAAGAAACTTAGCAACAAATAATCTATATATATAATTCTCTTCATCTGCCAACCACGCAGGACACCATGCAAAAGTCATGAAAAGATAACTCTTTTATTTCTGCAAGTCGGACTAGAGTTACCCCATGTAACTTTCGCAGTGACAGAGAGCACGGCTCAGAAACAAAAAAAAAAGGGGGGGGGGGGGTCAAGTAATCTTTCACTTAAACATTCTATATTTGACTACACTTATTTGTGTATTTTTTACAAATGTAAATATCTGGTGTCATTAAAATAGTTGCATGTTTTTTCTATAACTTTGTTTTGATTTTGCCCTTTGTTTCCTAACCATTGCCACCGCTTCACATATATTTCATGGAGTCAACAGGTCTTTCAATGTAATCAGAATTCCTGCATCAGGTCACTTTTTATTTCTTTTTCTGATGCTCTCGAACTTCACAAGATGGCTGTAAGCTTTGTTTGTGAACATTGGGATAACTATGTTGACGCCCTGTCCGTTGTTCTTACTCACGGAAGCAAAGTCATACACTCTGCTTGACAATACATTGCCTAAATGAATACTTCCAGCATTTGTGGATAAAAACAGTCGTTTGCCCAAACCCACCCCATTTTGACAACTGTGTCTTTCAGGAAGTGTTCACCCGTCACTAAATAGCGGCGTATGCTATGCCGCGGGTCTACTGGTATATTTTAATGGTGCTCATGATTTCTCAAAGAGTGTACAAGCAAATATACTCCTGGGCAATGCTTCTCAGCCTCAGCATGGTGTAAAGTGGAAACCGTTGTTAAGAGTGACAAGTAACCCATCAAGGAAGCAAAACAGAAACCTTGTTGGGGTACCTAAGGACTGTGTCCAATGCACTGGTAGGGATACAAGAAAGCCCACTATCCACTTTGTTCCTCAAGGGGTCATTTCATGGCAGTTTTATGGCATAATTGTCTATGTTCCCTGTATCACCCATATACCTTGTTTAAAAGAAATACATTTCTATCTTTTCAAATGAAAAATATCTAATTCCATCCGGTAAAGGATTTGGGCTGAGAAAAAACAACAACAAGGCAACACTAAAAGCCTCTAGATGACAGTTATTCATGTAAACATTTTTGTATCTATGCTCTATGGCATATTCCTCATCATCATCATCATCATCACTCCTTTGAGTTCCTCGTGGAACATAGGGCCTTGACAAAAACACGCCACTCTTCACGGTCTCTTGCTAGCTTTTTGATGGTGTCCCAGCTCTTCCCGGTCTTCTCTGCTTCTTCAAGTACACTGCGTCGCCATGTTCTTTTTGGTCTTCCTCTGCGTCTTGTTCCCTGGGGGTTCCACTCTATATTCCTCATAGGGGACTTAAACTGACCAAATTTTTAGTAAGGGTAAAACACATATGGTTTTGTTGTTTAAATTCGTACAATATGTTATCGCCCTATTCCACATGCAATGCAGGTAATGGTGGCATTTGCTTTGGTGGTTTCAGTTTGACTCACTTTTCTTCCAGAGCTGAGGTCAGTGCCTTTTCATTATATATGGCTTTCTTTGTCACAGTCTACCACTGACTTATCTTATCTTATATAATACAGACGTTACTTCAAAAAAGATGATTACATCCTATGCATCATACATTTAGTCATGCATGTTAACCAATGACTTAAATTCTGCCAAGTCATTGGTTTTCCTGGCTGGCTCAGGCGACCCATTCCATGCTCTATAGCACTAGGGAAGAAGGAGCATTTGTACAAATTTGTCCTTGAATATGGAACGAGGAATGTGCCTTTATCTTTATGTCTTTCTGTGTATTTTATTAGATTTTGTTTTTAGATTTGAAGATTATGGTTCAGTGTCTTATGTATAATCGCTACTTTACTTTTGAGTCTTCTATCTTGAAGGCTTTCTAAATTTAGTGATTTTACTAAAGGTGTTACTCTAGTCAAATGTGAATTCGTTTGTTATGAACAACTTAATGTTTTCTTAAGTTGACTAGTGGGAATACATAGCCCAGCGCCACACCATGTGGAGAGAGGGATTTCTATTACTTTTAAACTAGTAAAAATATAGGTAATACCTGCTGTAGTAGAAACAGTACTTGATACGGTAATCCAGGAAAGTAGAAAACCTGTCAACTGATTATAATAATCAGAATGAAATATCACAGTGACTACGTTGGAGGTTGAACGGAGGAAACTTGGAGGCCTGTTGGAGTTAGAGTACATCCCAAGGGAAGAGCTGAATTGGTCACCATCCAGAATCTGACCAAAAAAAAAAAATGCAGATGATAAACAAAACACATCAAGATATTGCCTATTTAATGAACTATTTATTCAATGTTTGGTATAATAGTTAGAGTTTTACATAGCGCTACTTTCATGCTTATTGCATGCTCAGAGTGCTATAGTACAATCTCATTTGTGGACAAGAGGGGAGGGGGTATCTGGTAGAAGGTTTTCCGAGCTGCTTTTAGGCACACAGTAAATAAAACTCTGCTTGAGTCGGGTGTTGATACTCACGCCCCTTTCATAAGTAGCTAAGCCTAGCCAAGTTCAAGCGTACTTAGCCTCTTGCTAAACTAAACATTTTATTTTGAAACATTTTATTTTGAAAAAAATATAAATACCATAAGCACATCATTGCTTCCAAACTGACTTGAATGAATATTGAAATCATCAAAAGTGATCTGTATTGTTTTATTTTCCTGCACAATTATTGTCCACCTGCAAACAAAAAATGGTTGGCTATCAAAAAAAGTGTTTTCAATCCTTCATTTCATTTTGCTATAATTTGTGTTCATTCTGATTTTCTTTTTCTGTTCAACACATTTACAAACATACACATTCATTACTTTATTTCTTGACTTTGTCAAGCGAGTCCGCATGATTCTAAACTAATAGTAAAAAAATCACTTACATGCAGTGAATATTACTTGGATATTGAGAAGGATAGAGCAAGGATGCAATTTGTCCACTAGCATTTGTTAATGTTCCTCCACAGACTAAATTTAAAACAAAATATAAAACCTTTAAATGACTGCAATGTTCCATAAAAATATCTGTAGATAAAATATAATATATGAAAAGTTTATACATAGTGGGATGTTTGGCTAAATGAGATAAGCCACTTGGCTACCTAACTGATGGTGTTTGAGGCTGAATCTCAATGTTGTGTTTGCTGCAAGTCTAACGGCAACATAAAAAACTTTTCCCAGACATCTCCTCCCTCGCATGCCGATAAAAGAGTTTTGACAAGAGCATGCTATAGGAGCATGGAATATGCATTGTATTTATAAAGCTCCTCCTTTGAGGTCGAAGATGAGCACCTTTCTCATTTCCTATGAACACGAAGATGAATGTTAAGTCCAGTCCTTGCTTTAAAAAGCCAGCTGCATACGTTGCATGGGTAAGTTAGGTCATTAAGCCTGCTTCTTCTATCGGCTTTTTGTTAGCTCTACTTTCTTTCATGCTGGCCACTCTCCTTGCTTCATATCTCGTGACTCTAACACTCACAGCTTCGCGCCATGAGGAGCAATCAAGAACTAGTGGGAAAATATGCAGGTCACAACTGGGCTTGCGTAGTCAAGTGATACACTTCGCTCATCCTATATCTTCAGAATCTAAGACATTTCTATTCAATCCATGAGAACACATGAATTATTATATACTTTAAATGACTGATCCAGTTGTATACCTGTCATCACTATGGCCCCTAGTTCGATTCATCTGTCATCTTGCAAGAAGGTTTAGCTTGGACATAAAATTATTTTTTTTTTCTGAAAGAACATACCACAAAATCAAAAATAGAAGACTTAAGAGATTACCTTGAACATATTCAGCTAAAAACCCTTTACTGTGGCCTGAGTAATCTGATCTAAATAGTATCCAAGCACCAGTTAATCCAGTAATAGTTCCTGGACCCTGGTTCCCAAACCACCTGCCTACGACAGGACCAGCTTGATTTGGTGAGTGAATCTCAAGGTAGTCATTGTTTCGTTCACCAGTTAATTCAAACTCGCTAGGAAGTAAGAAAAACAACAACAATTTTTTCAAATAAAATCACAACTGTCCAAACACTCAAAATCTTAAACTCATGGGACAAATAGTTTAAGTTTACTAAACCCATCTATTTTAAAACAAAGTAGCAATACATGACAAACAAATTAATGTTTATAAGGCTTGTGGGCTATGTTATTGGAACAATAAGGTTGCTTTTTGTTTTTTTATATAAAGGGGAGTGTTGATAACTCCATGTCATTTATTAGGTTCATTAAATTGTTCACGTTCTGTGGCTTCAGTGCTACACTTGGGTGTTTCACTTATAGATGGGTCTTTTCATCTTACAGATATGTCTCACTTCACACATCCACAAAAGAAGTAGGACTTGAGCAGAAGCGCTTAACAAATGTTTTTTTGTTTTGTTTTTATTAATTTAATTGCCTTTATATATTGCAACTTTTATTCTTATGCTCAATCAGCTTTGGCTAAGTCTTTTTTTTTAGACCAGTGAGGTGAGGGGGGGAGGAGGGTATCTGGGAGAAGGTTTACCGTGCTTTCTGCTCTGCTCGAGTCAGGATTTGAACTCAGGCCCTCTTATAGATTATCCGAGCGGCTTTGGCCTCTCGGATACAACAATAATAATATTTAAAAAATAATAATAATTTGAGATTAAGCCAACTGCACAGCTCAGCTCCTTAAAATATACTAACTTGAAGTTTAATTGAATAGAATTTCCAGGAGATGCAGTGATTTGCCAGGTGCATTCGGTATCATCAGGATAGTCTTGTGGGTAGTGGGGGCTAACAAAGCTGCCAGTCAGTGCAGTTAGGTTTCCAGAGCCTATAAAATAGAGATGTTTACAGATTACATTGTGAGGGCAGATATAATTACACATTACAGTTAGGTTTCCAGAGCCTATAAAATAGAGATGTTTACAGATTACATTGTGAGGGCAGATATAATTACACATTACAGTTAGGTTTCCAGAGCCTATAAAATAGAGATGTTTACAGATTACATTGTGAGGGCAGATATAATTACACATTACAGTTAGGTTTCCAGAGCCTATAAAATAGAGATGTTTACAGATTACATAGTCAGGACAGATATAATTACACATTACAGTTAGGTTTCCAGAACCTATAAAATAGAGATGTTTACAGATGACATTGGCAGGGCAGATATAATTACACATTGCAGTTATTGTCAGAGCTCAGATGATTACAAATTGTAATTGTCAGAGCACTGTACTGATATCACAGAAATGTAAAAAAAAAAAATTATTTGCATGTTGCAAATAATGTCTGAGTTACTCTGAATTCAAACCTTCCTTTAGAAATCTTCCTTCAGGAAAAATCAGGAGTGGACCCTATTAAAGCATCAACCAACAAGAATAGCTCTATTAACTAAATGTCCAATCATTGTGCAGATTTTAAAATATAAATGTATGATTAACCCAAAAAATCTAATGAACAATCAGACTAGCACCTCTTGTCAGTAAATAGTGACAACATCAAAATTATGCATATCCAAAACTCTTTGCCATTGACGTAATATGATGCTGCTATATAAAAATCAATCATTAGGACCTATAACAAGACCCAGAACAAACAAAAAAGAAAAAGTGTTGTTTTTTTGTTTTACTTTTGACAATTCCTGTAATCTGATTGACTTGTCAAGCTAGTCACTATATATTTAAACAAAACTTTTGTACCTCATTAATGATACACTATTAAAGGAAAGAAGAAATTTTACTTCCTGTAATATGATTGAATTTTACTTTCCTGTAATCTGATTGGCTTGTCAAGCTAGTCACTATATATTTAAACAAAACTTTTGTACCTCATTAATGACACACTATTATAATGAAAAAAGAAATTTTACTTCCTGTAATGTGATTAAATTTTACTTTCCTGTAATCTGATTGGCTTGTCAAGCTAGTCACTATATATTTAAACAAAACTTTTGTACCTCATTAATGATACACTATTATAATGAAAAAAGAAATTTTACTTCCTGTAATGTGATTAAATTTTACTTTCCTGTAATCTGATTGGCTTGTCAAGCTAGTCACTATATATTTAAACAAAACTTTTGTACCTCATTAATGATACACTATAATAATAATGAAAGAAGAAATTTTACTTCAAATACTGATGAAACTTACATGTCAAATAAGTAGAGAATTTGGCTTTGAATCCAGTGCCAAATAAGTACCCAGAATGGAAGTTGACCATAATGGGTGAATTTTCAGAATAAATAGGACGAGGAACAGCCTGGCCACAATACGTGTTGTTATTTTCACCATAGCTCAGGAAAAGATAACTTGTAGTACATGGATTGTAGTCAGGTATGTCCATATGAGAAAATGTTAAATAGACTGGAGCTGTATGAGAAAGACATAATAAAGAGTTAGTTCATTTAGCATCAGACATTTCAAGTTGCTTTCATAAACACAATTTTTTTAAAAATCTTCATTAGAGTGTAAAAATAAAAAAAAAAGCTACTTAACTAGATACAGATATACTCTTATTAAAAAAGCTACATAACTAGATGCAGATTGGCTCTTATTAAAAAAAATCTACCTAACTAGATGCAGATTAGCTCTTATTAAAAAAAAGCTACATAACTAGATACAGATGTGCTCTTATTAAAAAAATCTACATAACTAAATACAGATGTGCTTTTATTACTGTTTCTATATTTTATTTTTATCACCATCATCTGTCCCTTGACTTTTGTCGTAGGGGTGCTGTGACAGTTCACTTCACCAAATCCCTCCCACTTTTCCCGGTCAGCAGCTGCTCGTAGGATATCAAGTGAGAGGCCGGTCCATTCTTTTACACTGTCCATCCAGGTTTTTTGGACGACCCTTTTTTTCATGTCCACTGCTGTTTCTTAAATGATGACTTTAGACAGTGAGTCTTTATCACCATATAACTCCATTTAAGTGAGGGCTTGAGAAGTCTCCCTTGCAGAAGCCTTAGACAGAAATCCTGCTGTTGTGCATTGTGCATGTACGTCGCCAAGCAGTTCAAGAACTTGTGACTTCACAGACCTAACAATAAGAACATGAGGCACTATTTCCCCTCTCCCCCCCCCCCTCCCCATCAGTGCGTTAAGTCAAAGTTTGGCCTGAGTTGATATCCAGACCTAGGCCTTGCGCCAGCACTCAAACTGTTTTTGTTTTTTTTTATTTCTGGCATTCGGATTTAGTTTACCAAATATATACCTCACATCATTTGCCCTAAAGACCACAAGGTCTGAATGGGGAACTTTACTATTGGTATTACTTTACTATACTTCATCAAACAAATGTAAAGTTATTTATTAAATCTTTTTTTTATTTGTGAATTTAATAACTGGAGAGAAATAGAAGAACTTACTCCTTGTAATGTGCCAGACACAGTCAGAGTTTCGGTTATAGCGTCCAGGAAAGAAGGGAGACATAATTATACCTTCATCTGCGTCTAAGGTGCCTCCACAAGCTGCAAGTTCCAGATTGAAGATCAAATTTCATGTCACGGAAATATTTGTAAAAAAAAGAGAGCATATCATGACTTTTAAGTTATTAGACTTGACGCCTTGTGTTAATTCTTAATTATTATAAACTTGAAGTCTTAGAGATTTTGTGTTTATTCCGCACAAATTTTTTATAATTCTGAGGTTCAGGAGACCACTACATTTCTACATCTTAATTACATGTTCAGCTATAAGTTTCGGTGAAACGTTACCTGTTATGTAAGTGGCTCTAAATCCTTTGTGACTATTGTACCAGGAATAATGAATTCTCATACGAATGAACATCTGATTTGATTCACTGAGATAAAAAGATGTATTTCCCAACTGGCATAATGATGAGGCTAGTGGTGTCCCAAGGCTATTCTCTCCACTATAAATCTGAAGGGAGAAACAGTTTGAACTAATACTTTCTAGTTCTAGTAAAGTACAATATGTAATTTTTTATATAAAATAAAAAAGGCCTAAATTGTGCCGATGTGCCAAAAACCCAAATTATCAGTAATAAAAATAAATGTAACAAAAGAGTTTCAATATCCTAATACCATGTCTTTTTTGTCTAGGGCATTCAGAAAAGGGTGGCTGCGTGTTTAAGTGCTAGGCTTCTGAACCTGAGGTCCTAGGTTCAAATCTCCAAGAATCTCCATCTCCATGGGATATGGAATTTCTGGATTTTTAGGACACCCCAAAGTCCACCCAACTCTATTGGGTACCTGACTTAAGTTGGGGAAAGTAAAGACAGTTGGTCGTTGGGCTGGCCACATGACCCCCTGCTCATTAACCATTGACCAAAGAAACAGTTGATCTTTAAATCATCTGCTTTATAGATCACAAGTCTGAAATTGGAACTTTTTTTACTTTTATTTTATTAGAGAGGATTCGAGGCTTTACTTTAATGGAGTTTGATGATGATGACAAAAGGACTATGGACAGAAAGAATAAACTATGTATCAGAAAATATGGTGAGAAAAACATTCAAAGTTGGCAAGACAAAACAAAGAGTTAACTTCTAGTGGTGGTTACTTGTCATAAAACTTGGGAGATTCAGAAGTTCAATGGCACCCAACTTTTTAGAATGTTTGGCCATTCACAAATATTACAAATGCTTGGATAATTAATATTCTTGGTAATATACATTCTGAACTTTTTTGAATAATATTATAACATACATATAAGTGCAAAATACCACTCCTTGACTAATTCATTGATCATGTGATCTCTTAAACTTGAACGTATCCTCATCAAACTTTGTACACAGGTGCTTTCTATCAAACCTTTGTAGTTTACTTTTGGTATTTCCTTAAAATGCCACAGTCTACATGTAAAGCATTTTTTTAACAAATATCTTTTTCCCTAAGTTAACTTATTTTTAGTATGCCTTGGGTCATTACAATTTCACTTCTTTTTCAAAATAGACTCAAAAACACTTCAGGAATTATTTTTTTACCTAGATCTAAAGCATATGAATAAACTTCTCTTTTTTATGTCCACAAATTGATGCATATTGGGGTAGCCTAACAATGTAAAATGTTCAATTTAGTAGAAACATTTATTTTACCTCTTAGTAATTGCTTACTATGAAATTGTTTAGTTACCTTCACAAAGATCTATATAGTAAAGTTTCCCTTTCAGACCTTATGGTCTTTAGGGCAGATGATGAAAAGGTCATCTGTTTCTGTGGCTAACGGTTAATGAGGGTGTCATGTGGCCAGCTAATGTCAGGTACCCATTTAGAGCTGGGTGGACTCAGACGCGCCCAAAGATCCCGAAATTAAAAATCTCAGTCTTCACCAGGATTTGAGCCCGGAACCCCTGGTTCAAGAGAGAGAACGAGCAAGGAATGGTACTGTCTAAAACAAAAAAAACAACTAAATCCTAATAGCACTGAGAATCTAGATCTATGGTCATTTTGCAACATTCAAAATGGGTCTAATAAACCATTCCAATTAATTTAAACCGAATTGATATTCATTTTTATTTCGAGGATAAATGTAGGAACGACAAATGGAAGTTTTTGTTGTTGGCGGGACAGGGGAGGGGGATAGGAAAAAGTGCCACAAGAATTAACTGTCCCAAAATATGAGAGCATGTAGGTCTATGTGTTGGGGGTGCATTATGAAGCGGGTCTTTCCAAATCAAGTCTATGTGGGAGAAATTACGATGCGTAGGTAAAAAAAAAAAAAAAGAGAAAATGGGGCTTCCAGAGAGAGAGAGATAAAGAAAGAAAAAAAAGCAGGCTATGAAATTTCATTCTAAATATATATAGGCTATATTTTAACATATAACATGGGCTAAAAATGTATG
Organism: Biomphalaria glabrata; assembly: GCF_947242115.1. NCBI lineage: Eukaryota > Metazoa > Mollusca > Gastropoda > Planorbidae > Biomphalaria > Biomphalaria glabrata. The sequence continues at coordinate 38,530,605 of NC_074721.1, forward strand.
TTGGGTTGATCCTCAAAATGTGACCCATTTATTAAAATAATAATAATATAAAGCCTGGGAACCAATCCGGCCATAGTAAAAATAAAAAGCCTAGGAACAAATCAAAGAGCTTAACCGGTGCGTACTGCTAGTAATATTAATAAATGCCATCACTATTACTTACATCAATAAAATCATCATTCTGGCAATTTAAATCCAATTCTGAAAAGGTTAAATTGACTATATGGTTGGCTTCCACCTTTATCGTCCAAGAACATTCAACACTATTTCTGACATCGTAGGCATTGGGGTAGTTTTTGGAGGTGAGAGTGCCACTCCTGGTTGTAAAATCTTTACCACACGCTTAAAAAAAGGGACAACACAAAAATATTTAATGATTTAATGCGATTCACTTGACCGTTATGTGTTCTTCTGCATTTCCCTATACAGAAAACAGCTAAGACTTCTTGAGCGCTTTCACCAAAGATGCTTTCTGTAGGTGATTAAGACCATTGGAACAATAGTTTTTTTTTTCTAAAAAACTTGCCATTGTTCAAAAGTTTTCATGCATAGTTACAATTTTTCCTATAATTGTAATTCCAAGATAGATTTTAAAAACAACTGAATCAGAATCTTTACAAGTATTTTGATTATCGCATCACAAATATTTGTAAAAGTATATCCATCATGTCATTAAAGGTAATAATTTTATTATGGAACAATTCATGAAAAAGGATCTCAGAAAAAATATAATATAATGACGATTTTTGACGCCATGGTTTTATTCCAATAGTTAAAGCAGACAAATAAAAACCTTCATTTGTAATGAAGATCTGGCAATTCATAGAAGAAATTTAAATCATGATTTTAGTTTTTAACATTAGCAAAAACAAAGATGATTTTTCGCTTGGGCGCTACATTGTGGACAATTTCAAAAAGGGGTCAATGGACTAATTCTGTTGTCACCTCCATCTCATTTAAAGATGAAATAATCTCGCTATGAAAACAGAGTGATCAAAGCCAGCATTCATAATCAGAAGAATGAATAGATATTATATTTAACTAGTGATGCAGTAACTATCAAAATTTTAAGGGCCAAGGAGCAGATGAAAGCCCTTTGCAAAGAATATGAAAAGGGAAAATAAAGTAATTTAATTTTTTACTTTAAAAGAAAATTTCACACCAGTTTTAAATCAAACATAATTAGATATATAAGTATATTAAGAACTCTAACATTACTATTCATGAATAGCAGCGATGCCCAAACTACGGCCCGCGGGCCGCATCGACGTGCTTCTATCCGGCCCGCCAAAGCATTGGAACAAAATGTAAAAATTAAAAAGAATTTAAAAAATAAAAAAATTAGAATGATGAAAGAATATTCTCTTTAAGTTAGGATTCTTACTCAATCTTTGATGAATTCCATCTTTATGTTTGGTATTCTAATATTCATGGTAAATATTTTTTGTATTGTAAGAACACAAGTGTTGTTTTTTTTCAATGACGATAAAACTAGACAGTTATTTTTAATTATTAAAAAATAACGCTACTGTCTTGAGCTAGCTGTGTCCTTGACACCTTGTGTGTGCAACACAAAGCATCATTGATGCATTGTTTTGGGTCGTGTTCTTTTGATATCAAAGCGATTGGTACCGTAGTGTTTAACGTTTGTGATTTAATGAAATGGGAGAACATAAGAAACGAAAAGTGGACTCTGAATGTAGAAACTTTCAGGAAAAGTGGACAGATCTTTACTTTTTTGTGGAATATGATAGTTTGATTTGTAAAGAAAGTGTGGCTGTTTTTAAAGAACATAACATTAAAAGGCATTATGAAGCCAAACACATAAACACATATGATAGCATTCTTGGTTTGAGCCGCGAAGACAAGATTGCCAAGTTACGACTAGAGATTGGGGGAGTGACAAGAATATTTAACAAAAAGAGACAAGAAAATGAGTCTGCGATAAGGGCCAGCTACAGAGTGGCTCACATCTTAAGTAGAGCAATGAAGACTTTTTCCGATGGCGAATGTGTAAAAAAGTGCTTGCTAGCAGTGATGGAAGAAATGTGTCCGGAAAAGAAGAATGCAGTAGAAGCTGTCAGCCTTTCTCGCATGACAATTACATGGCGAGTGGAAGATATGGGTGAAAATCTTCATTCACAATTAAAAGACAGAGCAGCAGAATTCGAAATGTTTTCTATTGCTGCTGACGAGTCCACTGACATAACTGATACTCCGCAACTCTTGGTATTTATTCGCGGTACAAACAGTAATTTTGATGTAAAAGAGGAGTGAGAAGCTTTGAGGAGCATGCATGGGACTACAACTGGAGAAGGCTTGTTCAAAGAAGTTTCAACCATCATAGAGGACCTTGCTCTTCCTTGGAATAAATTAGTTGGAGTGATTACTTGATGGCGCTAGAAATATGGTTGGATGTCACAGTTGAATGACAGCAAGAGTTATTAAAAAAGTTGTTGAGTCAAATGGAACTGAACCCCTGGGGCTTCACTGCATCATTCACCAACAAAATCTCTGTGGAAAGGTTTTGAATCTGGACCATGTGATAATGATTGTGCTCAGCACTGTAAATTTAATCAAATCACAAGAACGTTGAATCACAGAACTTTCAAAGATTTTCTGACACAAATAGAGTCTGAATATGAAGACGTTCTATTTCCCAGTGAGGTGCGGGGGGGGGGGGCTGGTTAAGCCGAGGAGAGGTGTTAAAACGTTGTTTTGATTTGAGACTCGAAATTGAAATATTTATGACTGATAAATCAAAACAAGTGCCATAACTGAACGACCCCTCATGGTTGTGGGATTTGGCTATTTTATGCGACATCACATCTAAATGAACTCAACACCAAACTACAAGGTAAAGCCAAATTGATTTCGTATGTGTATGCAGACATATGTGATTTTCAAACAAAATTGCAACTCTTCATTCAACAGGCAGAAAAAATGCATCTTGTCCACTTTCCAACCTGTGCCACTTACAAAATGATAAGCAACTAAATGTGTCTTTCCCAACAGAAAGAATGATCCAACTTCTGAGGCTCTTGATGAATAATTTCAGTGAAAGATTTGTGGATTTTCAGAATTCAAAAAATGAAATCCGTCTTTTTGAAAATCCGATTGCTGCCGATGTGTCAAATGCTCCGGCAGATCTGGAACTGGTTGACTTACAAAGCCAGACATTCCTGTTTGACAAATTTCAAGTGATGCAGACTATTGACTTCTACTCCATGTTACCTGAGGAAGCGTTTCCAAATCTTCGAAAACAAGCGCTAAGGATGATCACAATGTTTTCAAGCACTTATTTGTGTGAACAAACTTTTTCAATGATGAAACGGGCGAAAACCATGTTACGTAATCGCCTTACGGATGAACATCTTGATTCAGTGCTCCTACTTGGTGTTTCATCTATGCAGCCAGATATTCAGAAGATGGTTTTGGATAAACTTCATGCATCACATTAATTTATGTAAGTAGGTGCACAAATAAAACTAACAAAAATAGCTTATTGTATATTTAATTTTTTTTCTTTTTGATGATATGGCCCGCGACACGAATGCTGAAAATTAAAATGGCCCGCAGACCAAATAACGTTGGGCATCACTGGTCTATAGTATGTTTTAAATACATTCTTGCCAATACGACCATTGTTACAGCTCTCTAATTAATACTATAGAAAATCAACTAGTACCTCACCACTGTCTAGTCATCCTTAGGTTCTTAGGTTCATCCTGCTGTAACTATGATAATACTAAATAACTCAGTAACATCAACTTTATTATACACACTTTCAACTGCCCTCACACTACCAGCCATTCTCTCATTTCATTCTGACTGACCTTTACAAGTAAAATTAGATTAGACATACTTCCTTGACAACCAGAAAAAAAAAAACACTTCTCTATCCCCTCCCTCCACAAAACATAGATGTATTCAAAATATTTTAATAAGTGATTACTTCTTTGAACTGCATTGAAAATGGCATTAAATCCTCTGCCAACTACACTTGAGTCACTCTTAAACAAAACAATCATGTGGTTGCTCTCTGATGTCACAGACTGGGTAGAGTTCTGAGTGTGGCACAGAGTGACAATTGGCTCTTCACTGATGTCCTCTGAATACACCTACACGGGAGGAGAAAGAAACATATTATTGACTAGCATATGAGAAGGTGTGGCGGCCGAGTGAAGTGCTTGGCTTCCGAACTTGATGGGTTCAAATCTCAGTGAAGAATGGGTTTTGGATTTCTGGATTTTTTTGGCGCCCCTGAGTCCACCCAACTCTAATGGGTGCCTGACTTAAGTTGGGGAAATTAAAGGCAGTTGGTCATTGTGTTGGCCAAATAACACCGTGCTTGTTAACCGTTGGCCAAAGAAACAGTTGACTTTAACATTATCTGCCTTATAGATCACAAGGTCTGAAAGAGGAACCTTACTTTACTTTGCTGATTTTCACTATATAATCTCTGGTTTGGCCATTTCTGGACACCCATGTCAGCATTAATGTAGCATCTGGCAGAAACATTTATAGAGAGAATATAGAAAGACCAAATAAAAAGGCAAAATGACCCCTCACCCCCATTAGATTGCAATATGGAATGCTTGGTGTGGGCATAAAAGAAGGACTCATCAGTCTGTCATAATTTATCCATCAGGTTGTATTGTATGAGGCGCGGTGGCCGAGCGGTAAACTGCTTGGCTATCAAACCGAGGGTTCCCGGGTTCAAATTCTGGTCAATTTTGGGATTTATGGGTGCCTCTGAGTCCACCCAGCTCTTATGGTTACCTGACATTTGTTGGGGAAAAGTAAAGGCAGTTGCTCGCTGTGCTGGCCACATGACACCATCATTAATCATGGTCTTAAGCCTTGTTTCTCTAGTCTGAATGTCTTAGGATTAAAGCTTTCAAAAAAAACAAAATAAAACAAGTATGAAAATTTTCATCTGCTTGGAACAAGATCAGATGATAAGTTGGCAAGGTCAACAGAGGGGCGCTTAGTGAAAGTCAATGGCACAGCTAGGGATTTGGGGGCCAAGATGGCTTGAACTCTTTAGGGGCCCTTGCACTTTGACATTCAACATAAGAATATTTAATGTAAAAACAAATTTCGGACCCTCATTTGGCGGCCTCTCCTAAGTGGGGTAGGGGGTAAATTTGAACCCCCCTCCCTCCAACCACCCTAGCTAAGCCACTGAGTAAGATTTGAACCCTGCACTACCATGTCAACAATCCAAAGTGCATACTACAAGACAACCATATTCTGGGGAAAAAAAAGACAATGTAACTATGAAAACTACTCACAAACAAGCCATCAAAATAACAATTGCTGTGAGTTTCTACATCAAAATCTGTTAGGGTAAGATTGACCACATTGCCTTCGGAAACTGTGATATCCCAAATGCAAGTCTGACTATTATTATATGACCTTGGATAGTTCGGACTCGTAATTATTCCAGTGTTTAGGTTAAAGGTCTCTCCACACCCTGAAACAATGAGTTAAAAAAAGTATTTTTGAAATTTAAATATAAAATATATTATAAACTGTAAACAAAAAAGCTTTGATTCAATTTAAGGTTTTCCATCAGGATTCAGGGATCTAAAGCACAGGTGAAATAAAGAGCCTATTTTGTGAAATTAACCAACAGGTAATCGTATACACATGTCGAAGATGGGTGTATCTATAATACTGGATAAAAACCAAAGAATCCACCAGTAAACAACTTTAAAACCCTCAACAGTGGTGGTGTACCTCTTAGTGGCCTATAACCATTGGAGGATAACAGTTTTGTTGGGTTTTTTTGTTTATAGTCACTAAAATGTTTTTATAGAGTAGGCTGTTGTTTTTTTTTCTTTCTTTTTCTTACTGTTACAGAATTCCACTTACTTAATAATGATACAAAAACAAAAATGGAATTTTAATTTGATAAAAACAAATAGTCTCTTACAACAAGAAACAATGGGCTATTTGTTATGTATACATTGACCTTTCAGTATTATTGGTTTAAATGTCATTATATATTCTTTTAACTTTGGACCATTTGTAAAGAAACAATATCCTAAAATCTTGAACAACAGAAACAATAAAGTTAATAAAACAATAAATGTATCTCTGTAATCGATTAATCCTACGAAAAGGAAATCTCTTATTGAAGAAGGTACAGAAGACAAAAAGAAAGCTTAAATAGACCACCATTTGCAACAGCTTTGTGTGCACGAGATGCAGAAAAACATGCTGCAACTGGGTCGGCATAGTCATGTGAAACACTGCACCTCCTTAATCTTCGGCAAGTAAGACATTGCCATTATTAGATTGATCCCCTTTGCATGAGTGTGTAAAAGTAACAAACACCTATGCAAAAAGAAGAAAACCAAATAAGAGTTGATGAAAACCAAGTAGAAGGATTCCTAACATACCCATAAAAAGCGTACACAAAAAATGAAACTAGTCATCTTTAAGTACATAGAAAATGAGATTGTGCTAATCTTTATATACATAGAAAATGAGATTGTGCTAATCTTTATATACATAGAAAATGAGATTGTGCTAATCTTTATAAACATAGAAAATGAGATTGTGCTAATCTTTATATACATAGAAAATAAGATTGTGCTTCAATTACTTGGCTAAGCCAATAATAGAATATGCATCCTCTGTTTGGGACCCCTCAACTCAAGAAAACATTAAGAAACTAAAACAGACACAAAATAGAGCAGTGAGATTCATAACAAACAAATATTCACATTTGACTAGAGTAACACCTTTAGTAAAATCACTAAATTTAGAAAGCCTTCAGGACAGAAGGCTCAAAAGTAAAGAAGCAATTAAACATAAAACACTGAACCAATATCTTCAAATATAAAAACAAAATCTAATAAAATACTCTGAAAGACACAAAGATAAAGGCACATTCCTCGTTCCATATACTATGACAAATTTTTTACAAATGCTCCTTCTTCCCTAGCGCTATTTGAGCATGGAATGGGTAGCCGAGACAGCCAGGAAAACCAATGACTTGGCAGAATTTAAATCATTGGTTGACATGCATGACTAGAAGCATGATGTGTAGGACATAACTATTTTTTTGAAGTAACGTCTGTATTTTATAAGATAAGATTACAAAGGAGATGGTTTCTTTAAAAATCTAAGCCATTTCAATTCATCATGTTAGCTAGGTTCAACTAGTATTGAAATTTAATATTAGATTGACATTTAAATACTTATTGAACAAAACTTTAAGTGCTCTACACTGGCTGCCTGGTCGTGCGGTTTGCTCGCTGGACTGTCGTTCGGATTTATCGACGGTTGAGGGTTCAAACCCTGCCCGCTCCCATCCCCCGTCGTCCTGCGGGAGGTTTGGACTAGGAAGTAAACTATCTTCAACTCTGAAGGAACATCCGAATTATGTAAAACATTTTACAAACAAACAAAACAAACAAACATTTTTACATGGCAATTGGTTTGCTATTTTTAAACTTACCTTCAATAATCCATTCTAATTTAAACCCTAAGTGGCTAAGTGAGGAATCACTGTGAAACTGCACTGCTAATGTATTTGCATTAGACAAAAAATTGTTCACAGGAGCATCTTCACCACAGAATTTATTATTTGTAAGATTAGATCCACGCACCTAAGAAAAAGAAGACATATCTTTTAAATTATTTTTTTTGGCAACAGAATAACCATTAAGTATTTCAATTGCTAATTTTTTCTTAACAGAATAAATATTTTACATTTTTTTCTGAACAAAATTAATATTTAGTATTTTGTGAGCTAATTTTTTTCTTAAGAAAATAAATATTAAAATAATGTGTAACCTAGATTTTTGTTCTAAACAGAATAAACATCAAATATTTGTTTTCTTAACAACAATTTAGATTATAGCTACACAGCAAGTCTGTGTTGATTATAAAAATGTTTAGAAGCATTACAAATATATATATATATATGAGTATATACATATATATATATTATATCCTTGGCCATCAAGGTTCGATTTTGACACTTTTGCCATCCAGGAGGCCAAGGGCTTTGCACTGGGGTTTTGTGCCTCCTCATGTGGCTGGTGAGACCTATTTGAGCCCGGCATGTTTGGCTGAACACTGGGCAGGTTATTCCAGCTGGAGCTACTTCTCCCAACTAGAGCTGAATGGATTCATGGGCATCCTAAAAATCCCTGTCTTCATCAAGATTCAAACCAAGTGCTTTACCACTCAGCCAGTAAGCTCCCTCCCTCAAGTTCTATAGCCTCAACCAAAAAAAATTACAAGATTTTATATGATGAGCCTTTGATTCAAAACATGATATTATTTCTGTTAATAGTTGATATTATTAGAGAAAATGCCCTTTTGTACTTTTATCAGAGAAAGCCCGCCATGTCCTCTTAAACTGAATACTATATTCAGAGGTCCAAAAAAAGATGCTAGCCCCGAAACACAATAAGAGAACTACTGCCTGATCTGTGTATCCTTGCACAGCTCATCTCAGATACAGGACTCTATATCTGAACCCTTCAACAAGATAATGAGAAGTCAGAAGAAAAAGTAGAAATTGATAATATTATCCTAGTCCCTTAGGTGCCAAATGAATTATCCAAAGTGCTCTGTCTTCTCAGCATTATCCAAGCTAGCATCATAGTTTCCATTTAGCTTAACATAGTCATCTCCTTCTGCTCTTAATTCTAATAACTATGCGCTGCACTTGGCTTATGATACCCACCAGTGCACTATTCAACAGCTGATATGGACTCACTGTCTGGATGACCATTTAGAGCAGCGGTTCTCAACCTTTTAAGCTCGGCGACCCCTTTTTACAACCCCCCACTCTGCCGCGACCCCCCCCCCCACACACACACACAATAGGAGAATAGACAAAAACAATCCATATTTTCGATGGTCTTAGGCGACCCCTGGCAAATCGTCAATCAACCCCCATGGGGGGGGGTCGCGATCCACAGGTTGAGAACCCCTGATTTAGAGAGACAGAGTTGACATACGCTTGAAGAAGAAAAAAAAAAGCCTGGATTTCTGGAACTAAAAAGAAAAGAGGAGTCCTGGGTCCTGCCTGGTACCTAGTTCCTAGACCTGGAACAGCACTGGGAAGTTGTCGGTTTGGAAATAGGTTTGACAATCAAGGGGAATAAAACCTTAGAACTAGACTTTGTGAGGGCATGAAGTCACTGCATGTGTCTTGTCTATGTAAAAAAAAAAAAGTCCTTGATCTTTTACTGTTAACGTATACAGATTTGTCTTTCTTAAATGTATTATGACATATATTATAAAATTCTTGGATACAAAGTAAGTTTGATAATTTCGAATAAATACAAGTTTTGTAAAAGTCATGAGATAAGAAAGCCAAAGACTGAACCCTTACCTCAACATAGTCATAGTTGCACACTCCATTGTGTTTATCTTCCAGTTTGAATAAACCAAAGTGGGAATTGATCTTGTTGCCCAGCGGTACGTCAATTGTCCACAAGCAATCAATTTCATGAGGGTAAGGATTAGGGAAATTGGGGCTTTCAATGGCTCCGAAGGTACCATTAAGACGGTTGTTGCAGTCTAAAAAAATAATAACATTTAAGTTAATATATTGTAATAAAAAAATAATAACATTTAAGTTAATATATTGTAATAAAAAAATAATAACATTTAAGTTAATATATTGTAATAAAAAAATAATAACATTTAAGTTAATATATTGTAAATAAAAAAATAATAACATTTAAGTTAATATATTGTAATAAAAAAATAATAACATTTAAGTTAATATATTGTAATAAAAAAATAATAACATTTAAGTTAATATATTGTAATAAAAAAATAATAACATTTAAGTTAATATATTGTAATATCTATATAAACACTAGTCATAACTAACTACTGAACATTTTAATAAAAAAAAAAAGTAAATTCCCTTTTCAGGCATTGTGCTCCATAAGGCGGATGATGTAAAGGTCATCTGTTTCTGTGGCCTAAGGTTATCGATGGTGTCATGTGGCCAGCACAAAAATCGACTGCCTTTACTTTTCCCCAACTAATGTCAGGTAGAGTTGGGTGGACTCTCAGGCGCCCAAAGATCCCAAAATTAGGGGCGTAATAATCTTCATTTCTGAAGGAACTTCCAGAAATTATAAAAACAAATAATAATTCCTATAACAATGGCGCCTTGCAGTGCGGTATGCGCACTGGACTGTCGTTCAGACTTCTCAATGTTCCTAGGTTCATACCCTGCCTGCTGCCATCCCATGTCATCCTGCTGGAGGTTTGGACTAGGAAGTAAATTATCTTCAACTCTGAAGGAACATCCAAAACATTTTACAAAATTTTTTACAACAATTTAAATTATAGGGTAAACGCTTGACTCATTTCTATTGGTTGAAACTTGCAGACGTGACCCCTTTATTTTGGTTTCAATTGGAGAGAAATAAATCAGTTAGGTCAAAGGCAGATAAACCCTTGAGCCAAACTTTACCTGCGACATAAGAAGCTCTGAAACCGATTCCTCTTGCATAGGGGCTACTTCTGAACTTAATGACCACCAGATTATTGGTAAACGTGACAGGAGCTGGGGGATAATAGCCACACAAGTGTTTGGTCTTTCTCCTGCCCTCTGGTACCTAAAAAAAATCAAAAGATAAGAAGTACACTTGAAACAACATACCATGAAGAGATTTATAAAAAATTGGATGGCTGCTTGTCCATGTGGTATGCGCTTATATTGTCCTTACAATGGTCCACATCCATGAAATAAAGCAGGGCGATGCCGTTTTGGCGACAGGATGTTTTGGCACTATATATGTAGACATATAATCTTAATTAAATCAAATAGCCTTTTAAAAGACTAATATAATTGATATATTAATATTGAAAGTCTTAGTAATTTAATGAGCATAGTTAGAATTTGTATTGTAATTTATTAATGTGATTAAAAATATAAATTCTATCAATCTCTGCAGTCATATAAATTACCTCTATGTAATTTCCATAACAATGAACCCCGAAATGACTATCAAAGGATAGAATAATCTTACTCCCTTGTGCTACACGAATGGTCCATTGGCAATCACTATTAGGAGGATAAGGATCAGGATAGTTTGGTGACTGGAATATTCCTCTAAATGCGGTGAATTCACCTCCACAACCTATAGACAAATAGAAGTTTGTAAAGGATTTATGCTTGAAACTGTAAATAAAAGCATACAATTATCTTATCTTTATTGATTGCAAACTTGGAAAAATTAAGATAATAGCATGCTACGCATCTCATGTGTCAATCTAGTCATGCATGTTAATCTGTTTAGTCATTGGTTTTCCTGGCTGATTCAGGCAACCCATTTCTCTAATGGCACTAGGGAATATTGTCAATTGAAAACATTATCTAATAGTTTTTTTTTTTATTTTATTCCAAATGTTTAAGTTCAACATCTATAAAAGTAAATTTTCCCTTTTCAGACTATGGGTCTATAGATGATGTAAAGGTTATCTTAGTGTGGACCACATTTACTAAGGGTGTCATGTGGCCAGCACAATGACCAACCGCCTAATGTCAGGTATCCATTAAAGCTGGATGGACTCAGAACAGCTCTTAAGATCCTAAATAAAAAATCCCAGTCCTCACCAGAATTCTAACCCAGGACACTCTGGTTCAGAAGCCAAATGCTTTGCCACTCAGCCACCACACCTCCTGTACATCTATTGCTAATTAATTAAGCATCTTATTAGTTCATGGCCATGTGAAAACTATCTTCTTAAATTCACAGATGAAAGAAAGAGGTAGAGTTTTGAAGAAATTTTGTGGTCTCCCAAACTGAAAGTGCCTTAGGTTCACAATGGAAGCATTGAAGCATTTATAACAAAGCACTTCACTGAATATTTTTATCACAAGTCACAACTTGAATAATAGTAGTAAATTTTATCACATTAGTATGAATGAAACTGTCAAAATCACTCTAGTTAGTTATGATAGAAAAATGATGCTCAAACTATGTTTGGAAAATGTTTTACATGTTTCGGATGTTCCTTCAGAGTTGAAGATAATTACTTCCTAGTCCAAACCTCCTGCAGGACGACGGGGGATGGGAGCGGGCAGGGTTTGAACCCGGGACCATCGATAAATCTGAACGACAGTCCAGCGTGCAAACCGCACGACCAGGCAGCCATCCGGGCCATATCATGCCAAACTATGAGGCCATATCAGGCCAACTATGGAAATATATCAGGGCAACTATGCAGCCATACCAGGCTAAAATATGGAGCTATATCTTTCCTAATTATACTACCATGTCAGGCTAAACTATGCAGTCAAAATCAGGCCAAACTATAAGGTCATATGAGGCTTGACAAAGGGGTCATATCAGGACAAACTATAAGGTCATATGAGGCTTGACAAAGGGGTCATATCAGGCCAAACTATAAGGTCATATGAGGCTTGACAAAGGGGTCATATCAGGCCAAACTATAAGGTCAAATGAGACTTAACAAAGGGGTCATATCAGGCCAAACTATAAGGTCAAATGAGACTTAACAAAGGGGTCATATCAGGCCAAACTATAATGTCATATGAGACTTAACAAAGGGGTCATATCAGGACAAAATAAGGGGCATGTCAGGCCAATTAAACCTTTGTCTGTGTCATTCTCAAACTAGTTGCACTGTTTTATAAATATTTTTTTTCTCTTGTGTTACATTAGAAAACAATGAATCTTTGCCATTCGCCTTATTGTGTATATTTTGTGTGACAGAGGGTATGAGCTTTGGAATAGCCATAGAGACCCTGAAGAGAACTGGTTTGAACAGGAAGCAATAGGTATCTCAGGACTTTACTTATTAATATTATTTACGAGCTGAATATGACTCGCTGCTTGCAGACCTTAGTTTGGATATTACTGATCTACTGGATTGAATTTAGATCTATGTAAAACTTGGAGAATGTTCCCTTCACATTTTTTTTTTTGCCAGCGAAAATAAAAGTAAGAGTTTGAAAATGGATTTACCGGTTCAGCCAATATATTCATATCTATATTATAAAGTAGAAAGTAAGGTATATGTATGTATGTATGTATGTTATAAATAAAAATCAAAACCACTTGACCAATCTTGATAAAACTTGGCAGAAATGTTCCTTGGGTACTAACTTAGACCGTAGTGATGTATTGTAGCCCTAAAACACACTTAAAACCCTCAAAAAAAAAAAAAAGTTGACCAACTCTATGAACGCATTATAACTTCATCGATCTATGCCATATTTACATGATAAAAAATCAAAAGGATCTAGATCTAGATCTAATTTTAAGAACTACACTTTGCGCAGATAGTTTTTTTACTTTGACACATGAAAATACTAACCTTCAATTTTGCATTTCAAAAGCATTTTTACATAAATTCATTCCATATATCTGCGAATTCAGACATCCTGACATACTTTATAATCCCAGTCATTTGACAAATCGGGTAAACCCATTTTAATTGTACTTTATATCCTATTCATCTATCACTTGTATCGTTTTTAATAGATATGAATGTATCGGCTTCGAATAAACCCATTTTTGCAAAACTACTTTTCTTTTCGTAGTGAAAGAGAAAAACTTGAAAGGATCATTAGCTAAGTTTAAAATACATCTAAATCCAATCCACTAGATTAGTAAACACAAACTAAGGCCAGCAGGACGCGGGTAATGTCCGGCTAGTCTAGTATAAAATAGTGTGAAAACGGGTTTGCCCGATTTGTTAAAAAGTTTTGTTTTGTTAATAGAGATACAATTACTTTTTTGTCTATTTTTAGGGTCGTCCGTTTGTGGTAGGAAAATTAACCTATGTTCTCTGCAATGATTTAAAGAACATTTATGCCAATTTTTATCAAGATTGGTAAAACGTTTTTATTCAGGACATACTTACATACATGGCCTACATACGCCTTACTTTCTGCATTATATTATAGATTAATGTTATTGATCATAAAAAAAATAAAAAGACTGCTCATCACTGTATAGTTTGTCCATTGTGGCTTGATGATCACTTTTTCTCATTCGGGGGCCGAGGGGTTTGCACTGCGATTGTGTGCCTCCTCGTGTGGCTAGTGAGACCTATGTGAGCCTCGGAAGGTTCAGCGGCACGCTGGGCAGGTTATTTCAGCAGGAACTAGTATCGCAGTAAATCCTAGCTTAACTGTCTTATGGTATGATTTAGAAATGCTACAAAATATAAATATATATATACATAATTTGTACACTTACCAGAGGCAAGTGCATAATACTGAAGGTAAAATCCATTTCCTCTTGAGTAATATCCAGTCCTGTATTTTATGTACAGTTGGTTTGTGTGGGATGTGATTAGTCCACTGGGTGGTTGGCACAGTAGAATCAGAAGTGGGGATGTTTGATAGCCGCCATTTCTAAGAGCAAGGGAAATAACAAAAACATTCCATTCTAGATTCAGTTGAAAATTAACATATAGTGAACATTTTTTAAAACCAACATACACATTAAAATTAAATAAAAGTAGAAAATAATGAATAAATAAATAATCAAAGCATTGGGTGCATTTAGTATGAGTGAAAGTGTATATTGCATTTTCGTTGTTCTTTATATTATACAATCCACGCAAATAGTCTTTTTTTTCCTGAACTGCTGCAACTAGACAAGATCTTGTTCCATCTGCTAAAATAGATACATTAAACAGTTAATTCTATTTTAGATTTATGAATGCATGAAAGTGGTTATTTAAATCACCCAAAAAGTGAGTTCTAACTATCATACATAGTACAATGCTCCTTCTTCCCTAGACTAGGGCCTAGTGCTATTAGAGCATGGAATGGGTTGTTTGAGTCAGCCAGGAAAACCAATGAATTGGCATTAATTAACAAGCATGACTAGATTGACCTAAGGACATGCATAGGACGCAATCATCTTCCTTTTTTTGAAGTAACGTCTATATTTTATAAGAGATGAGATAAATAGCTAGATCTAGATACTACAAGCTCGTGTGTATACGTCATAAAAATCTAAAAGAAATACCAGCAGATTATACACTAGAGTATATTATGAAAGTAACATTTCACCTAATCTCTAGGCATCGATAGTCTTGCACATCAAAGTCTGAGACGTTCAATACAATCTGCATGCCAGGGCTCACATTGATGACCCATTCACAGCTGACACCTGCAGGAGAGCTACTGGGATAATTGGGTGACTTGATGCTTCCGCTTGGAGCCACTAAAGTCCCTCCACACTCTGAAGATTATAATCATTACTTGATATCAACCGATAACAGTGGTATCTTAGCTCATGTCATTTTTTACTTGAAAGTAATAAAGTATTTAGTTTTCAAAGTTAAGTTAGTAAAGCATTTCCTATAACACCATGCCATCAATCAGGCAGATCTGTTTCTATGGACAACGTTTAACTGAGAGGGTGCCATGTGGCCAGCACAACAACCTTTACTATCCCTAACAAATGATAGGTACCCATTTGTGTTGTGTGACCACAGGGGAGTTAAAAATAATTCCAAAGTAGATAATCCCAGTATTCATCAGGTTTTGAACTCTGAACCCCTCAGTTTGGAAGCCAAGGGGTTTACCACTCTTGCTGGTTAAAACAACATTTCTGTAAATATGTGTGTTTTTGAATCAAGTTGAAAAAGGTTAGGTCGAAAACTAAATGTGCCAGTAAGAATTTTATTTTATTATCAGATACAAAATAGGTGAAACAGCAACTACTGGCCAGTGAAATTTTGTTTTAATTGAAATAATGATACTCTATCCTTTACCAATCAATCTAAACTGGCCAGATTTTAATGCAATTTTTTTCTGTACTCACATCCAATCTGAATTTCAAGCTAAGCAGTATTATTATTATTATTATAGCTTTTATATAGCGCTACTTTCATGCTTATAGTATGCTCAGAGCGCTTTTGGTCCAATCTCATTTGTGGACCAGTGGGGGGGAGGGGGTATCTAGGAGTTTGTTTTCCGTGCTGCCTTTAGGCGCTCAGTAAACACAACTCTGCCCGAGTCGGGTGTCGAACCTCGAGCCCCCTTCTAGGTAGCCAAGCCAAGCCAAGTTCAAGCGCACTTAGCCTCTCGGCCACGCTTCCCACAGTACAACATGAAACGAGAAAAAAAAACTTAAAAAAAAAAAAAAAAAAACAAAGCGTTTAATTAATATGCAGGAGTGGATTGACACAGGGAGATGAAGGACATAATCAACTCTTTTGTACTAGTACGAACTAGGTCTGTACAAGGTAAGAAGTATGTACAAGGTAGGAAGGTGGGGCTAACGAAAAGTCACAGGGGCAAGTTGTCACTAACACCATTTGAGATGTTTACTGAAACATACAAATAAAATGAAGTTGATGCCATTTCACATTTTTAACTTATCAGGCTTCATTGTTTTGACTGTTTGGAAAATGGAATTTTTTTAGTGCCTAATTTTGTTTTAAAATACTCATAATGTTGAAATGATTGTCCAACATTACCCTGTTTCATGTCTCTATGTATAAATTACAAATTGTTTTGTTTTTTCTTAAGGCTCGACCCAATAAAATGTAATTGGAATAAATGTTCTGAAAATTGTACTAAGTAAGAAGGGTCACCAACTCCTTAGATTTACTCTGGTTTTATTCCCAAAGTGTTTTTCATGTTTGGGTATAGCCGCAAGGCAGCACAGGTTTGGAATCAGAAATTTCCTTGTCCAAGGTGGGAAGCCAGCCAATGCCAAGGATTACCCAGTGGCGTAGCTAGCCATCGAGCCGCACGGGGCATCAAGCGGTGAGGGGCATCAAACTAAGGATCAATTTTCTCAATAAAAATCATTGCATTGTACATACATGAACAAAGAAAAACTCCTGAAATTGAAATGTTAGCTAGATTTAATTTACTCTGCTATAAATCTCCTATATTATTTCTTAAATTAAACAGAAGCTTTTATATAACCAGGTTGAATCATGTTTACTAGATTTGTTTAAATCTACGAAGGCCACGCACTTTTAAATGCCCACTTTCTTCTGGGGCACATTTAGTTACTCCATTGTTCAGTACGCTGGTTTCAACTAGATCTAGAGCTTAAAAATAAATGCCTTAGACTCTATAATAGCCCAATCTGGCACTTAATGGGCATCGCGAACAAGTTGAAGAAGAATGAAAAAGACAAAATTCAGTCAGTTCTAGGGGTTTGTGAAATTACTATCCAAGTGCGACCCATTCCTGAGAGAACATGTGCTCTGAACTTAGCTTAGTTCCATACCAAATATGCACATCTCCAAAAATACAAAAGGAACCTATTGTAATACTGGGTGATAATGAGACAAATATTTTTCAATTTTTTTGACATTTCACCTGACATCACAAAACTAGATCAATTTTTCCAAATGTTGAGGTTATGTTATCATGGATACTGTAGTCTTTCATTGACATCATCTTAATTCATTATCTGCTCGAAACATTCTCTGAGTTTGGCTGTAATTCAGGCTAAGTTAAAATCTATTCAGTAACATTTTTTCGGTACACTGGACCGTTTACACACATTTTTATCGACTTCAGCACACCGCTAGGATGTCCTCAACAAAATAACAGAAACTAGCCTTAAGCACTCGGTTAAAGCGCTGGAGCGCCAGAGGAGAAGTCGTTAAGATAGTTATTGATTCCTTTTTTAAAAAATTATAGAAACTCTAGAGACATTGACTAGAACAGATGAAAACTCTACTCTTAGGTCTGAAGCAGATGGATTGTTAGTTGCTATGCAGTCTTCATTTTTTCATCTACCTGGGTTTTCGGCCCCTGTATTAAGGAAGTTTTTTTTAGAGGGGGGGGGGGCATCATGACAAACTACCGCACTACGCCACAGCGATTACCTCCTGTTAATAGCTTACTAGTTTAGGCGCCTTGGCTCACTTTTACATCATGCCCTATCAGTGATAAAAGTTCCCCCTTGGATCTAATATTTGAGCCACACGTGAGGGTCAGGAGTTGGACTGGTTGTCATTGCTATTTGAGATGCACGTCATTAACTGAAACATTTTGTAGGTAGGTAGAGTGCTTATATCCATTACCGATTCCAGCAATAACAGCCTTATATTAATTATTAAACACCATTATAACCAAAAATCATACTCACCAAATGAATCATTCCTGGCTATGTAAGAAGCCTGAAAGCCACGTCCAACTATTGAATGATCACTGCGTAACTGGACAACCATAACATTGCTGGTTGATGTCTGAGCAGGTGGTATGGTCTGTCCACAGAACCTAGTATTAAAAAAAAAAGGATTATTTTATAATAAAACACCTATGTATAGCTATAAATATGCAAAATCATTAATCAAATAAAAAAAAAATACAAAAAAAAACAACTAAAAAATTTCTATGTCCCTATACAAACAAGAGATTCAAAAGAAGATCACAATGGCAATCTGGCCCCACTTATATCTTATCAAATACAGACGTTACTTCAAAAAAGAAGATGATTACGTCCTACGCGTCATGCATTTAGTCATGCATATTAACCAATGACTTAAATTCTGCCAAGTCACTGGTTTTCCTGGCTAGCTCAGGCAACCCATTCCATGCTCTAATAGCACTAGGGAAGAAGGAGTATTTGTACAAATTTGTCCTAGCATATAGGACGAGAAATCTCGTCTAGAAGTAGAAGATCTATTATACAGTATAGCCTAGTATAGGAGTAGGGCCTATACAGCCTTTACTAGATTATAGATATAGATAGATCTAGATCTAGCCAAAATGTTTGATGATACGATGATTGGGACCCAGCTGGTTATGACAATTTGGTGGGTGCAACAGACTTAATTTTTTTTTCATGAGAAATAGCTAAGGCCTACTAAAAAACAATACAAATCTTAACTAGTTATTGGAATCATGGTGGCAATGTGTAAATATATGTCTAAGTACTTTCATTAGGAAATAATTATTTCTGTGAATATGTGTACGCATAATTTATTATGAATGAATTATAAAAATGAAGCAAAAGAACAACATTCAGAAGTCAAACACAGATTTGGATGTCCAAATAAAAAAAACAATTCTTGTTCCCACAAACTCAGGTTTGGAGCGCTGCTTCTTCCCCCTTCTTACAACCATAGCTAGAACTAAGACATACACTAGCTTCTTCGTTATGTTTTTCATGTGTAATGTGCTTATCATGTGTTATGTGTTGATATATGTTTAGCATGTGTTATGTGTTTATCATGTGTTATGTGTTTATCATGTGTCAAGTGTTGATATGTGTTTATTATGCATTTATGTGTTTATCAAGTTTATCAAGTTATGTGTTGATACATATGTTATGTGTTTATAATGCATTATGTTTTATCATGTGTTATTTGTTGATATAGGCCTATGTGTTTATCATGCATTATGTTTTTGATGTGTGTTTTTCAAGCATGGAAATGAATTATGACATGAGCAGCATATGTAGGCTAATTGTCGTACAAACAGGTGAACATTTATTTGTTAATTATGTTTCAAAATTTCCTTCAGATTTAAAGTTTTTGTCTGTTTTGTTTTACATGTTTTCGGATGTTCCTTCAGAGTTGAAGATAGTTTACTTCCTAGTCCAAACCTCCCGCAGGGCGACGGGGGGATGGGAGCGGGCAGGGTTTGAACCCTCGACTGCCGATAAATCCGAACGATAGTCCAGCGCGCAAACCGCACGACCAGGCAGCCTAGCCCGAAAAAACCTCCCTCATAACAATTAAGGATGGAAGCAAGCAGTTCTCAAACCCCAGACCATAGAGGCAACAATCTATAGAGTGCATACTACAGGACCAGACAGCCATCTTGGTTGAGAAGCATGCATTTCAAATGGTGTAGGTGATCCAGGGTACTATTTCTGCTTGCTGCTATCTTCCAAAGGATGTTTCAAGAGAGTACATTACAATTCTCCTTGTGGAAACGATCTCTTTCAATTATTAAAATGAACAATAAAAAGTGAAGCTCCCCTTTCAGACATTGTGGTGTATAGGGCAGATGATATAAAGGTCATCTGTTTCTGTGGCCTATGGTTAACGAAGGTGTTGATGTGGCCAGCACAATGAACCAACCTTTTAGTTTTTCACCAACTAATGTCAGGTACCCATTAGAGCTAGGTGGACTCAGAGGCCCCAGAAGATCACTAAATTAAAAACCCCAGTCTTCGCCAGGATTTGAACCCTGGACCCCGGTTCGGAAACCAAGAGCTTTATCACTCAGCCACCACGCCTCCAAATGAACAATAAGAAAAACTAAATTACCGGTTAAGTTTGCGATTATCCAAAGGTGTATCCGAGTCATACACATCAACGTAATCAAATAGGCAATTTGAATGATATTCAAGGTTGAAAGCTTGAAAAGTTAATCTGACAACATGTCCAGGACTCACAGTAATATACCAAGTACAGTTCTCATTGTGAATATATGACTCTGGGAAACCAGGACTTTGGAAAAACCCTTGATCTCCGTTCAGGTAACCACCACATCCTCTACCTTTTTTTTAGGTTGTTAGAAATAAAAGTACAAGAAAGATTACAATATTCTTTAAGGACAGGTAAAACAATATTCTAATTTCAAATAATGCAAATGAAAACATGCATATTTTATTTATAAGTATTAAATTGTATATATAGCATATAATTACTAAGATTTATACATAATGAGCATGTTGCCAGGGAAGAGGGTTTGGGGTTCAACAACCCCCACCCCTAAAGTAATACAAAAGAGAGAGAAAAAAAATGTAATATTGCAAACAAAAGTTCAAAATTAATATTAGAATACTTATTTTCCACGTATGTTTAAAATATTTTAAACGAGAGATTTGATTGTTATTGGGTAAATACACAATGGTATATCAGGTTTTCTTCATTATCCACAAGGCAAGTCATTTCTTAACCTTTCACTTGCATTTCACACCTCCACCCAGGCCCCATTAAGACAGCTGGGGGGCCTTGTGGACCGCTGTAAGAACCAAGCTCTTCCTACATTTTAAACTGCACAAATATTTGTGTCCTGGTGACAATATGTGGTAAAAAGATTTCATTTCAACTAAAGTTAAATAAAGGGGGTGATATTGAATTGTGTGAGGAAATAATATCTTTCATTTCATCAATTTTTAAAGATGAATCTATAGATAAACTGCAAATACAACAGACATTTTTAGCCATTGAGCTCTTTTAGACCTTTGTAAGCATGTTTCTTCCCCATACGCCCAAATGGTTGAGAAATGTGGCAATAGAATGAAAACTAATGGACATCCTAAACTATGTAAAAAAAAAATAATAATAATACAAGATCGCAACTTCCAATTTAAATTTAAATTGTTTTCGTAACATAAATTTAAAATTATTATCCTAGTTCAGCATTCAGAAGAAAAAAATTTCAACATAATGACATACCTTCCACAGACGAAAAATTGGCAATGAATGACAACAGATTTTCTGATTCTGTATCATAAGTAATGAACAACTGATTTCCACTTGATCTGTATTCAGTGGGAACATTCTCAAGACATGGATAGGTAACGCTATCACTTCCAAATCCAGTTTCAGAAAGCTGAAGTGAAAAAAAACTAAATATTAGTTTGCAAGTTGGCTTTTAAATTTATGTTTTGGTTTGAAAGCTTCATCAACTGTAAACTAGCTACAATCAAACAATCAAATGCTTATATTCCTAAATTCAATCATTTGACTAGCAGGATATGACCCGTGGACTTTGGGCCTTACATTGAGAGTTATTGATCTAGTGGATTGGATTAAGATGTCAAACACAGTGAAATGTTTCCTTAACTTTTTTTTTTTTTTTTGCCATAAAAATGATCCAAACAGAACCATAAATACAAGTGAAAATGCTTTCAAAGATACAGAACTCAGTAACTTATCTCTTTCATAATTAATTAATTCCATAAAGGTATCAACTATAGTTATATTCGCAATATGCTTTAGATCTGTATGTCGACTTCAAACCATTTTGAATCTTTCAAAAAGAGATTTTTGAGCCAAAATCAACACACTCTTTGTTGTTGGCCTCCTTCAGTCATAGAACAACTATCTTTCATCTTATATCATAGCACTTTTCAGTCATAGAGCAACTATCTTTCATCTTATATCATAGCACTTTTCAGTCATAGAGCAACTATCTTTCATCTTATATCATAGCACTTTTCAGTCATAGAACAACTATCTTTCATCTTATATCATAGCACTTTTCAGTCATAGAACAACTATCTTTCATCTTATATCATAGCACTTTTCAGTCATAGAACAACTATCTTTCATCTTATATCATAGCACTTTTCAGTCATAGAGCAACTATCTTTCATCTTATATCATAGCACTTTTCAGTCATAGAGCAACTATCTTTCATCTTATATCATAGCACTTTTCAGTCATAGAACAACTATCTTTCATCTTATATCATAGCACTTTTCAGTCATAGAGCAAATATCTTTCATCTTATATCATAGCACTTTTCAGTCATAGAACAACTATCTTTCATCTTATATAATAGCACTTTTCAGTCATAGAACAACTATCTTTCATCTTATATCATAGCACTTTTCAGTCATAGAGCAACTATCTTTCATCTTATATCATAGCACTTTTCAGTCATAGAGCAACTATCTTTCATCTTATATCATAGCACTTTTCAGTCATAGAACAACTATCTTTCATCTTATATCATAGCACTTTTCAGTCATAGAACAACTATCTTTCATCTTATATCATAGCACTTTTCAGTCATAGAACAACTATCTTTCATCTTATATAATATATAGCACTTTTCAGTCATACAACTATCTTTCATCTTATATCATAGCACTTTTCAGTCATAGAACAACTATCTTTCATCTTATATCTTAGCTCTTTTCAGTCATAGAACAACTATCTTTCATTTTATATCATAGCACTTTTCAGTCATACAACTATCTTTCATCTTATATCATAGCACTTTTCAGTCATAGAACAAATATCTTTCATCTTATATCATAGCACTTTTCAGTCATAGAACAACTATCTTTCATTTTATATCATAGCACTTTTCAGTCATAGAACAACTATCTTTCATTTTATATCTTAGCACTTTTTCGTTAGGCTGTAGAGTCAGATGCTGGAAAACAAATCAGCTATAATGGTCAGAACCATATCCCCATCTCCATACAGCCAAAGTTCCCACTCTTCTACACTGGAAAACATTTAAATCTAGCTCACTATTTGTATTGTACGAGATCTTTTTTACGTCAATTTCAAAATTGTTATTTGGACTAAAATATATAATCAGAGCTACCAGTAGGTGTTTTTTTAATTCCTCATTTTTTTTTTAAGAAAACAAAAAATCAAATTACCTACCACAATATTTAAGTCGCATATATGTCTAATTGGGTTGAGGTGTGTTGGGTCATCAGAGAGTTTCAGGAGAATGGTCTTGCCAGCAGGCACCTCGATCTGATAAGTA
Organism: Biomphalaria glabrata; assembly: GCF_947242115.1. Taxonomy (NCBI): domain Eukaryota; kingdom Metazoa; phylum Mollusca; class Gastropoda; family Planorbidae; genus Biomphalaria; species Biomphalaria glabrata. The sequence continues at coordinate 38,554,033 of NC_074721.1, forward strand.
CAAATACTAGCTGAATATACAGTTGGAGTTTTGAAAGTGCCCGAGTCCCCAACAAATTTTCCACCACAAACTGAAAATGTAAAAAAAAAATTATATTTATATACATCTAGTCGATATAGATTCTCTCTGTACAATTAAATATAATGCTGATGCTATGTAAAGAGACTATCTTTATAGGCCTATATAGTCTACAAGCAGTCTTTAAAGGTCTTTAAATTTAAGGACTGCATCACAACGAAGCCATTAGAGACAGGGTTACTAGAGCGATTGGACCCCATGATGACCAGCTAAGTATCGTAAAAACTAAAAATCTATGGCGAAATTACAAGGTCTCCAGGGTTAGCAAAATCCTTCCTTCAGGGAACAGTACCAGGAAAAAGAAGCAGACAGAGAAAGCAACGGAAAGACAACATAACAGAATGGACGGGCCCGCCACTGAAAGAGGTTCTATCCAAGGCAAAAAGGAATGGAGAAAGTTGGCTAACAAATCTGGTGTGGTGCCCCAATGGTACAAAAGACTAAGGGATATGTGAAAGTAATATAGATCTAGATGATTAGATCTAGATGTGTGATATGTTAAAGATCTTAACTTTATCTTATCCTATAAAATACAGACGTTACTTCAAAAAAAGAAGATAATTACATCCTACGCGTCATGCATCTCGTCATGCATGTTAACTCTTTGGCTCCGGAATTAATTCGGAATTATTTGCCACTTTTGGACGGAATTAATTTTTCCGCCATTTCAGAGTGCGCTACTTTGCACACACAAAAAAAATGTCATCTCTTTACAAACTTCGTACAAAATAAAAACACGTTAAATGAAAGAAATTACGGATGTTTAGCAAAGGGAAACTATTCTAGATAAAAAATTAAGCAATAAAAAACAAGAATTGGAGAAATGAAAACGAAAAAAATAAATTTGAAATAGCCGATGCCCCCAGCGTTGGTCCGACTTTTTTACCCTTTTTAAAATCAACGTCCTGAGCGTTGTTGCGGAGCCAAAGAGTTAACCAATGACTTAAATTCTGCCAAGTCACTGGTTTCCCTGGCTGGCTCAGGCAACCCATTCCATGCTCTAATAGCACTAGGGAAGAAGGAGCAAATTTGTCCTAGCATATGGAACGAGGAATGTGCCTTTAACTTTGTGTCTTCTTGAGTACTTTTAAAAGTGTTTTATTAAATGTATAATTGCTACTTTATTTTTGAGTCTTCTATCCTGAAGGCTTTCTAAATTTAGTGTTTCTAATAAAGGTGTTACTCTATTAAAATGTGAATATTCATTTGTTATCATCATAGAATCTATAGTAAAATATAGTCAATATTTGAATATAGATATCTAGAGCCTTATCATCTAAGGATCTATCTTCACTAAAAATCTAGATCTAGTACTAGACTAGAATCTTGATCTAGAAATAGATCTATATATACTAACTATATAGTATAGTATATAGAATCTAGTGGTAATAGTAGTAGTAGTAGAAGTACATCTAGTATGATCTAGATTCTAGATCTTTAATTAGTATAATGAGTAGTCTAGAAAGTAGATCTGGATCACTTCATTTTAATGCACAAGAGCCTGGCCTATGTCTATACTCACTTACTGGCTAGAGCAGAGGCAACTTTTTGGGATATTGCCACATAAAAAAAAATATAGATAAATATTAATTATAATAATAAATTAATACATTGATCTATTTTGTATTTATTATTCCCAACTTGATAAACTTGACCCAACTTCAGGCAAGCCCCAAGCCCAAATCATAAATGAATACTATTATCAATAATGAATTATGATATAATTATATGATTATGAGCCTTAAAATTAAAAAAAAGGCTTAACCAATATGATTATGAATATAGATCTAGGCAATTATACTCTGAGTCATACTCAAAGGTTACAAGGTAATGAAGGTAGGCTATAACTACTATAAGTATAACACTACTACAGTATAAATAACAGTAACTATAAGTTATAAGACTACATAAACATATATATAAGTTAGTATAAGGCAAGGCTATTGTCAAGTCAATTATTGATTGAGGGTGGCCGTGAGACTATACTAGGCCTACAATAAAAATAGCAAAACTAGGTCTAGAATCTTTAGAAACATGTAACCATAGTGTCAAGATGTAGAATCTAGATCTAGATCTAGATTGATTCTAGATTTATCATTTAGAAACTACAACAGCAGAAATCCAAAGAGTTGAAAGAGAAAAAGTCGACTTTGGTCTTGGTTATAAGGATTTCTCTTTAGAAGAGTTCATGACGCACACCAGTGAATGCCCTTGGCAAGCTGCCAATCTACTGACGACTAAAGCAAAAACCATGATATGAGGACCTGGAATATTAAAACCCTACTTGCAGATGCAAGGCTTATAAACGGCCCCATTTCTCAAATAGATTAGGTCCTTTTCATGTTTAGATCTCGTTTAATAGGCTACTTATTTCATTGATACTAGCTCTAAATGCCTTAAAACGAATCCTTTAGTGCTACAGCTATCAGTGCAGTGATACCCAAACAAAGGTCAACATCGAAAATCCTGCACATATTAGTGTTAATGAAGCCAAAGAAGCACAGATCTATTGGACTCACCATTTTATGCTATGACTGATTCGAACTCATGACACGCGTCTGAGAATTATGTATGACTGATGTCCGATTTTTGTGACATATAGATTGTGTATGTTTGTATTATTAAAAACATGTTACACTTTTCATGAAAATATTTCAGTAATAATTTAAGTTTATGTTACCTGCATTATATTGTGCGCTGATGACCACGTTGGAAGTTGTTGAGTGCCATATGATAAGCATCGTGTTTCCTGTTGAATTCATTGCCCCCGGGACAGTATTGCCGCACAATCTGCTCAAATCGGGCGAGGTTATGTTGATACCATCTCTTACCTGGGGAAAAAATTTCAAACGATTTATTTTGTTTTTCCACGCTAAAAGCATTGGTAAAGGTGGAGTTTTATCTTTCTGGAACTGAATCAATAGGGCAACATACAGATATGTAAAACTTCCTTCATTTCATTGAGAACAAGGAGAAATTTAAATGCATTAATTAAAAAACAAAAATTCGTACTACTTGAATTCAAACTCAAGTCTAATGTCTCCTCAAGGGGACTAACTCAACTTTTGCCACCACTTCTGTCAAGCGTCGTGTTTAAAAACAAATCTTTCTCAGACTCTACAGTGTTATACTATTTTAATTTAACACATTTTCCGAAATAGTGTAATAGCCTTTAATTGTATATAGATAGTGCTATTAGTAGCTTCATCCTTTTAGGGCAGCGGTTCTCAACCTCTTTAAGCTCGGCGACCCCTTTTTACAATCCCATCCCCCACTCTGCCGCGACCCCCCACCCACCCTCACACATACAACAATAGAAGAATAGACAAAAACAATCCATATTTTCAAAGGTCTTAGGCGACCCCTGGCAAATCGTCAATCGACCCACAAGGGGGTCGCGACCCACAGGTTCAGAAACCCGGCTCTACACTGTCCTCACCAGCCTCTGGTTATTTCTAAATAACAATGCTCAGCATGTAGAAACTAAAGGATGTTAACCTCTCTACAAAATAAAACTAGATCTGCTACTAACTTTATTATCATGCAACTTTCTAACATACCGTCAACAAGCCATTCTGACAGGGTTGCTGGAAAGTTAAAAATGAAAGAGTTATAATGTAGCCTTCGGGAACTCTTATAGACCATGCACAGGCAAGACGATCTGGGTTGTTGATAGAAATTGATCCGCTAGTCTGTGTTAATTCACCCCCACATGACTGGCCTGAAAAGTTTGAAAAAGAATTTAAAAACAAAAACAACTTGGGTTTTAGCATGTTTCTTTTATTTCAATTGTGTAAAATTCTAGGGGGGGGGGGGGGAGTAGGTAGGGGAAAGAAAAACACGAAGTTATTGTATTCTGTAGGAGGTTAGATTTATTTAGGGTTATTTCTCTGTGAGGTTAGATTTATTTAGGGTTATTTCTCTGTGAGGTTAGATTTATTTAGGGTTATTTCTCTGTGAGGTTAGATTTATTTAGGGTTATTTCTCTGTGAGGTTAGATTTATTTAGGGTTATTTCTCTGTGAGGTTAGATTTATTTAGGGTTATTTCTCTGTGAGGTTAGATTTATTTCGGGTTATTTCTCTGTAGAAGGTTAGATTTATTTAGGGTTATTTCTCTGTGAGGTTAGATTTATTTAGGGTTATTGTCTGTGAGGTTAGATTTATTTAGGGTTATTGTCTGTGAGGTTAGATTTATTTAGGGTTATTGTCTGTGAGGTTAGATTTATTTAGGGTTATTCTTTCTTAATATTTTATCATAGATATATTAGATATGTTAGATAGATAGATAGATTAGATAGATAGATAGATAGATAGATAGATAGATAGATAGATAGATAGATAGATAGATTAGATAGATAGATAGATAGATAGATAGATAGATAGATAGATAGATAGATTAGATAAATAGATAGATAGATAGATAGATAGATAGATAGATAGATAGATAGATAGATATAGATAGATAGATAGATAGATGGATAGATAGATAGATAGATAGATAGATAGATAGATAGATAGATATATAGATAGATAGATAGATAGATAGATAGATAGATAGATGGATAGATAGATAGATAGATATATAGATAGATAGATAGATAGATAGATAGATAGATAGATAGATAGATAGATAGATAGATAGATAGATAGATAGATAGATAGATAGATGGATAGATAGATAGATAGATATATAGTTAGATAGATAGATAGATAGATAGATAGATAGATAGATAGATAGATAGATAGATAGATAGATAGATAGATAGATAGATAGATTAGATTGATAGATAGATAGATGAATAGATCTCGCTTAAGTCCTTGATTAAAAATGTACTGTATATAATATAGGTATATGTAATGTTATCGCATCGCATTGAGCCTACATTTTTTTTTATTTTAACAGTGCTCTTTAAACTATATATATATATATATATGTATATAAAGGTCTTAAGGTCATCTGTGTCTGTGGCTCATGGTTAACTAGAGTATCATTTGTCCAGTACAAAAGACCAACTGCTTTTACTTATTAATGTCGCACTAGCTAGACAGATTAGCTAGAAGCCTACTTTACTTAATAAACTAGACAGATTAGCTAGCATCCAAATTACTTTATAAACTTGACAGATTAGCTAGAAGTCTACTTTACTTTATAAACTAGACAGATTAGCTAGAAGCCTACTTTCCTTTATAAACTAGACAGATTAGCTAGAAGCCTACTTTCCTTTATAAACTAGACAGATTAGCTAGAAGCCTACTTTCCTTTATAAACTAGACAGATTAGATAGAAGCCTACTTTACTTTATAAACTAGACCGATTAGATAGAAGCCTACTTTATAAACTAGACAGATAAGATAGAAGCCTACTTTCCTTTATAAACTAGACAGATTAGCTAGAAGCCTATTTTATAAACTAGACAGATAAGATAGAAGCTTACTTTCCTTTATAAACTAGACAGATAAGATAGAAGCCTACTTTATAAACTAGACCGATTAGATAGAAGCCTACTTTCCTTTATAAATTAGACAGATTATATAGAAGTCTACTTTACTTTATAAACTAGACCGATTAGTTAGAAGCCTACTTTCCTTTATAAACTAGACCGATTAGCTAGAAGCCTACTTTACTTTATAAACTAGACCGATTAGATAGAAGCCTACTTTATAAACTAGACAGATAAGATAGAAGCCTACTTTCCTTTATAAACTAGACAGATTAGCTAGAAGTATATTTTATAAACTAGACAGATAAGATAGAAGCCTACTTTCCTTTATAAACTAGACAGATTAGATAGAAGCCTACTTTATAAACTAGACCGATTAGATAGAAGCCTACTTTCCTTTATAAATTAGACAGATTATATAGAAGTCTACTTTACTTTATAAACTAGACCGATTAGTTAGAAGCCTACTTTCCTTTATAAACTAGACCGATTAGCTAGAAGCCTATTTTATAAACTAGACAGATTAGCTAGAAGCCTACTTTATAAACTAGACAAATTAGCTAGAAGCCTACTTTACTTTATAAACTAGACAGATTAGCTAGAAGCCTACTTTATAAACTAGACATATTAGCTAGAAGCCTACTTTATAAACTAGACAAATTAGCTAAAAGCCTACTTTATAAACTAGACTGATTAGCTAGAAGCCTACTTTACTTTATAAACTAGACAGATTAGCTAGAAGCCTACTTTACTTTATAAACTAGACAGATTAGCTAGAAGCCTACTTTATAAACTAGACTGATTAGCTAGAAGCCTACTTTACTTTATAAACTAGACAGATTAGCTAGAAGCCTACTTTACTTTATAAACTAGACAGATTAGCTAGAAGCCTACTTTATAAACTAGACCGATTAGCTAGAAGCCTACTTTACTTTATAAACTAGACAGATTAGCTAGAAGCCTACTTTACTTTATAAACTAGACAGATTAGCTAGAAGCCTACTTTATAAACTAGACCGATTAGCTAGAAGCCTACTTTACTTTATAAACTAGACAGATTAGCTAGAAGCCTACTTTACTTTATAAACTAGACAGATTAGCTAAAAGCCTACTTTATAAACTAGACTGATTAGCTAGAAGCCTACTTTATAAACTAGACAGATTAGCTAGAAGCCTACTTTATAAACTAGACAGATTAGCTAGAAGTCTACTTTATAAACTAGACAGATTAGCTAGAAGCCTACTTTATAAACTAGACAAATTAGCTAGAAGCCTACTTTAGTTTATAAACTAGACAGATTAGCTAGAAGTCTACTTTATAAACTAGACAGATTAGCTAGAAGCCTACTTTATAAACTAGACAGATTAGCTAGAAGCCTACTTTATAAACTAGACAGATTAGCTAGAAGCCTACTTTATAAACTAGACAGATTAGCTAGAAGTCTACTTTATAAACTAGACAGATTAGCTAGAAGCCTACTTTATAAACTAGACAGATTAGCTAGAAGCCTACTTTATAAACTAGACAGATAAGCTAGAAGCCTACTTTATAAACTAGACAGATAAGCTAGAAGCCTACTTTACTTTATAAACTAGACAGATTAGCTAGAAGCCTACTTTACTTTATAAACTAGACAGATTAGCTAGAAGCCTACTTTATAAACTAGACAAATTAGCTAGAAGCCTACTTTACTTTATAAACTAGACAGCTTAGCTAGAAGTCTACTTTATAAACTAGACAGATTAGCTAGAAGCCTACTTTATAAGCTAGACAGATTAGCTAGAAGTCTACTTTATAAACTAGACAGATTAGCTAGAAGCCTACTTTATAAACTAGACAAATTAGCTAGAAGCCTACTTTAGTTTATAAACTAGACAGATTAGCTAGAAGTCTACTTTATAAACTAGACAGATTAGCTAGAAGCCTACTTTATAAACTAGACAGATTAGCTAGAAGCCTACTTTATAAACTAGACAGATTAGCTAGAAGCCTACTTTATAAACTAGACAGATTAGCTAGAAGCCTACTTTATAAACTAGACAGATTAGCTAGAAGCCTACTTTATAAACTAGACAGATTAGCTAGAAGCCTACTTTATAAACTAGACAGATAAGCTAGAAGCCTACTTTATAAACTAGACAGATAAGCTAGAAGCCTACTTTACTTTATAAACTAGACAGATTAGCTAGAAGCCTACTTTACTTTATAAACTAGACAGATTAGCTAGAAGCCTACTTTATAAACTAGACAGATTAGCTAGAAGCCTACTTTATAAACTAGACCGATTAGCTAGAAGCCTACTTAGCCAATCAACCTTCACTTGCCTGTTATTTGTTGAAACGGGATGGAGAAGCCTTGTTGTGGAGTGCTATAATTAGAGTAAAACCTGACAAATGCAAATGGAGATGTTGTAGATATCACTTGTTCAGCGGGCGAGTCACAAATTTGTAGTAACTGAAGTGAGCTTTCATCTTCACCGTCATAAATCTGAAATTTCAAACACGGGAATTTCCATCAAATAATAAAATAAAAATAAAAGTCACATGACAAAAAAAAAATCTTTCCCCCGCAACATCACCCTCTTTGCTATAAACCATTTGAAGCTAAAGGATGCCGACTATACAGTTCCTCAACAGATCACAAGAGTTTAAATGAAATGTAATGACCATGTTATAGGCGCTTTATAAAAAAAGATAATTACTAGACATCTCTATGTGGTAAGTGTATCCATGTTTGAACCTCAGACCTATCTATGTGGTAAGTGTATCCATGTTTGAACCCCAGACCTCTCTATGTGGTAAGTGTATCCATGTTTGAACCCCAGACCTCTCTATGTGGTAAGTGTATCCATGTTTGAACCCCAGACCTCTCTATGTGGTAAGTGTATCCATGTTTGAACCCCAGACCTCTCTATGTGGTAAGTGTATCCATGTTTGAACCCCAGACCTTTCTATGTGGTAAGTGTATCCATGTTTGAACCCCAGACCTCTATATGTGGTAAGTGCATCCAAACTAAAACCCCAGACCTCTCTATGTGGTAAGTGTATCCATGTTTTAAACCCCAGACCTTTCTATGTGGTAAGTGTATCCATGTTTGAACCCCAGACCTCTCTATGTGGTAAGTGTATCCATGTTTGAACCCCAGACCTCTCTATGTGGTAAGTGTATCCATGTCTAAACCCCAGACCTTTCTATGTGGTAAGTGTATCCATGTTTGAACCCCAGACCTCTATATGTGGTAAGTGTATCCATGTTTGAACCCCAGACCTCTCTATGTGGTAAGTGTATCCATGTTTGAACCCCAGACCTCTCTATGTGGTAAGTGTATCCATGTTTGAACCCCAGACCTCTCTATGTGGTAAGTGTATCCATGTTTGAACCCCAGACCTTTCTATGTGGTAAGTGTATCCATGTTTGAACCCCAGACCTCTATATGTGGTAAGTGCATCCAAACTAAAACCCCAGACCTCTCTATGTGGTAAGTGTATCCATGTTTTAAACCCCAGACCTTTCTATGTGGTAAGTGTATCCATGTTTGAACCCCAGACCTCTCTATGTGGTAAGTGTATCCATGTTTGAACCCCAGACCTCTCTATGTGGTAAGTGTATCCATGTCTAAACCCCAGACCTTTCTATGTGGTAAGTGTATCCATGTTTGAACCCCAGACCTCTATATGTGGTAAGTGTATCCATGTTTGAACCCCAGACCTCTCTATGTGGTAAGTGTATCCATGTTTGAACCCCAGACCTCTCTATGTGGTAAGTGTATCCATGTTTGAACCCCAGACCTCTATATGTGGTAAGTGTATCCATGTTTGAACCCCAGACCTCTATATGTGGTAAGTGCATCCAAACTAAAACCCCAGACCTCTCTATGTGGTAAGTGTATCCATGTCTAAACCCCAGACCTCTCTATGTGGTAAGTGTATCCATGTTTGAACCCCAGACCTCTATATGTGGTAAGTGTATCCATGTTTGAACCCCAGACCTCTCTATGTGGTAAGTGTATCCATGTTTGAACCCCAGACCTCTATATGTAGTAAGTGTATCCATGTTTGAACCCCAGACCTCTATATGTGGTAAGTGCATCCAAACTAAAACCCCAGACCTCTCTATGTGGTAAGTGCATCCAAACTAAAACCCCAGACCTCTATATGTGGTAAGTGCATCCAAACTAAAACCCCAGACCTCTATATGTGGTAAGTGCATCCAAACTAAAACCCCAGACCTCTCCATATGGTAAGTGTAACCATGTTTAAACCTTTTCGTACATGTTACTTAGTAAAATAAACTGAAAGACTTCAACTAAAATAAGTCTTTGATTTTCAGGTAAACCGCTCTTTCCCCTAGTGATAGTAAAACAAATTTGTCCCAGCATATGGAATGAGAAATGTCACTTTATGTGTTTTTCTGATATTTTTTACATTTTTTAAAGTTATCGATTATGGTTTTATATATTATTGGTACTTTATTTTGTTTGTCTTCTTTCTTTACTGTTACCTAGAAAAGGAATATGAACTCACTGTTAACCGCATAGCTATTTTGTCATGTATTCGGCTAGGCCCATTATGAATATGGTTAATTAATCTTTCTTTTTTTTTTTTAATCTGTACAATGTAGGAAATCTGTACAAGGAAGGAAGACTGTACTAGGTAAGAAGTCTATACTAGGTAGAATATCTTTTCTAGATACCTCCTCTGTTTGGGACCCCTCAACACAGGAAAAAATAAAGAAACTAGAACAGACACTGAAAAGGGCAGTGAGATTAATTACAAACGAATATTCAAATTTGAACGCCATTAGTAAAATCACTAAACTTAGAGACACTTCAGGATAGAAGACTCAAACGTAAAGTAGCAGCAATACATAAAACACTGAACCCTAATCTTCAAACACAAAAACATAACCTAATGAAATACCCAGAAAGCCACAAAGATAAAGGCACATTTCTTATTCCATATGCTTCGACAAATGTGTACAAATGATCCTTCTTCCCCAGTGCTATCAGTGCATGGAATGGGTTGCCTGAATCAGCCAAGAAAACCAACTTGGCAGAGTTTAAGTCACTGATTAACATGCATGTGTAGATTGAACAGGGACACGCGTTGGACGTAATCATCTTCTCTTCTGATGTAACGTCTTCTATACTTAAGATAGGGTAGGAAGTCTCTACAAGGCAAACAGTATGAACTTGGTTAGAAGTCTGTACTTGGTTAGAAGCAGGGCCGGTCCTAGCAATTTCGGGGCCCTATGCGAAACTAATTGCGCGGGGCCTAGTCTGGGTGGGAATAAGGATAATAAGTGAAAATTAAGATTTTGTATTAGAAAATAAATTCGGCTTTGCATTTTATTCATTCTTTTCTAAGAACAAAATTGCGATCAAGTTAATTTTACTTTACCAATCTTGCAACCTATGGCATATTTATATGCCAGTGACAATAAAAGTTAATACGTATTGAAACTCCGAAAATTCGTCCGATTCTCACATTTTATTACATGAAAGCTGACAATGTCTTTTTTTTTATCGCGCGTAGGAATGGCGTTTTCATAATGAATGACACACACAAATGATAATTTTTCTATTTTTCATGTGATTTTTATGAGTTTTCAGGAAATTTTAATAAGTGCAAGTTTTTTCCAGGAATTTTTCGTATATATTTTGCAATTAATAATTACACATAAAATTAGCGCGGGGCCTATGAAAGCGCGGGGCCCACTGCGACCGCATAGATTGCAGTGGCCTAAGACCGGCCCTGGTTAGAAGTCTGTACTAGGTTAGAAGTCTGTACTAGGTTAGAAGTCTGTACTGGGTAAGAAGTGTGTACTAGGTTAGAAGTCTGTACTGGGTAAGAAGTGTGTACTTAGTTAGAAATAATAATAGATGGAAGAAAGCTCAGAAAGCTGCAAAGTTAAATTAATACTAAAATAAAAATAAGCTCATGACCTACTTTTATAAATCCATTGGAGCATGCCAGGTCGACAAACTGTATTGTAAACCGGATGGTGCTTCCAGCAGCCGCTGCTACACGCCAGACACAATGAGATCCAGGCGGATAGGCATGAGGGTAATTAGGGCTGGTGATGTTACCCTGACTTAGCCCAGAGATAATACCACCACAAACTGAAAGTATAATGGGATTCGTGAACAACAAGGGTCAGTAGAATTCCATTACTACAATGACCTGAAAATGACTATGTCAATGTCCATCAATGTTGTATGGTTACTTGTATATTGATATATGTAACTAAATCTAATTTTTATAACAAGAATGCAGGATGATGCAGGACAAGTAAAAAATAAAGTTCCCCTTTCAGGCCTTGTGGACTATAGGGTAGATGATGTAGCCTAAAGGTCATCTATTTCTGTGGCCTACGGTTAATGATGGTGTCATGAATCCAGCACAACGACCAGCCGCCTTTACATTTCCCAACTAATGTCAGGTACCCATTAGTGCTGAGTGGACTCAGGCGCCCGAAGATCCCAAAATTAAAAATCCTAGACTTCACCAGGATTCGAACCACGGACTCAGTATTGTAGGCTAATTGTTCATACGCAGTGACTGGACTATGAGAAATTAAAAGAACTAGGAACTACTTGAGAACGTGATGATAACTGACATGACCTAAATCCAGCTTCCATGTTGATAATAGATAAATAGAATACATTTCTCCTGCGCTAGATGTTTCAAAATATATAGGTCGCAGCTGGGGCTGCGTGCCACGCGATATGCTGCATTCCTCATTAATCTCCAGACTCGAAGACAGGTATTATTATTATTATGTTAGAAAAGAACGAGTATTCATTCTCTGGAGCAGCCATGGGTTGAGTTTCGCTAAAGAGAAACTAAATTAATTGTAGTCCCTTTATCAGTGTCAGAATTTTCTGGTGATGTGGCAGGTCTGCGGAAGTGCCGCTCATTTGAAGGTAAGCTATCTGTGAGGTCAGTCGCCATTGTACTTCGGTTGATATAACAATGGGGTATATTGTTATTTTAGATAACTTCCATAAACGCTTTATCTCCAAGCCAATTTGCTCCCACACAATGTCTTGCTACCACATACTGTCTTGTTACCACATACTGTCTTGTTACCACATGCTGTCTTGCTATCACACACTGTCTTGCTACCACACACTGTCTTGTTACCACATACTGTCTTGTTACCACATACTGTCTTGCTATCACACACTGTCTTGCTACCACATACTGTCTTGTTACCACATACTGTCTTGTTTCCACATACTGTCTTGCTATCACACACTGTCTTGCTACCACATACTGTCTTGTTACCACATACTGTCTTGTTACCACACAATGTCTTGCTACCACATACTGTCTTGCTACCACATATTGTCTTGCTACCACACACTGACTTGCTACCACATATTGTCTTTGCTACCACATATTGTCTTGCTACCACATATTGTCTTGCTACCACATACTGTCTTGCTACCACATTCTGTTTCGTTACCACATTCTTTACTTGACTGATTCTTCTAACTTAACTCGACTTCTACTGCTACCTTAACTCCACTTCCTTCTTCAACTACCTCAGCTCCACTAAACTCCATTTACTCTTTCAACTAACTTAACTCCACTTCTTTCTTCAACTACCTCAGCTCCACTTAACTCCACTTACTTCTTCAACTAACTTAACTCCACTTCTTTCTTCAACTACCTCAGCTCCACTTAACTCCACTTACTTCTTCTACTAACTTAACTCCACTTCTTTCTTCAACTACCTCAGCTCCACTAAACTCCACTTACTTCTTCTACTAACTTAACTCCACTTCTTTCTTCAACTACCTCAGCTCCACTTAACTCCACTTACTTCTTCTACTAACTGAAACTCCCGATCTCTCATACGACCTTACTTCCGGTCACACCTAACTCTGCTCACTGATTACTCTCTCTCTCTCTCTCTCTCTCTCTCTCTCTCTCTCTCTCTCTTTCTCTCTATCTGTATTCACTAAATTCACTAAAGTATAATAAGGTACAATGAGTTTTGATTATTTAGATTGTGTCAATATGCTGGAATGATTACTTACAGATATTAAAGTATACTTGGTGAATTACAGTACTGTTGATTATTTGCATGTTACTACAAAGCAAGCATGTCACAGATTATACTATTAAATGAGTGTACACAAGATATGCAAAACTATTATATTTTTATTTTAAACTATGCAATTCCTCTTATTTCGTAACTCTAATTTTATATTCCGTCTGATCTAAAGATGAAGATGCTGAATGTTATACATATACGGTTTTTTTTTTTTTTTGTGTCTTTAAAAAGGTGTAAATTTATGTGCATTTTGGGTGCGTCCATAATTTTAAAAGGAATAGCAGGGAAGACAACTCCATCTAGAACAGGGGTTCTCAACCTGTGGGTGGCGACCCCCTTGTGGTTCGATTGACGATTTGCCAGGGGTCGCCTAACACCATCGAAAATATGGATTGTTATTGTCTACTCTTCTATTGCTGTATGTGTGTGATGGGGTGAGGGGGTCGCGGCAGACTGGGGAATATAAAAAGGGGAGATAGCAACAACATAGATTTCAGTAGAACATAACAAATAATAAACTTCATATACATACCTGGGTCAGACGATGTCCAAGATATACTAAAGCCCCTAAAATGATCATATTGATCTGACGTGAAGTCTAGGGTCACTTGATGTTGAGTGGTGGTCAGTAAGCGACCTAGAAGGGTTGAGCCGCAAAATCTACCAAGCGAAGACGATGAAGAGCTGGGCCCGTCAAATATATCGAGATAATCATACCGGCAGAAAGCCGCCTCAAGGTCAAATCGTGTAAAGTTTAAGGTCAAGATCTAAGTGGAAGAATACCATTGTCAATATAATATTAATACCTAAACAAAAGAGATATACGTCAGTTAAATTCAATTCTAAGCTCGAAGATCTATCCATCTTTCTATTATGTAGGCCGGTGTCTGGAAATTCAGGCACCCGCATCTTTGGCACCGGAGGCGTGGTGGCTGAATGCTAAAGCGCTTGGCTTCCGAATCGGGTGTCCCGGGTTCAAATCCTGGTATTTTTAATTTCGGGATCTGTAGCGCGCCTCTGAGCCCACCGAGCTCTAATGGGTACCTAACATTAGCTGGGGAAAAGTTAAGTCGGTTGGTCGTTATTCTGGCTACATGACAGCCCCGTTAACCTTGAACCACAGAAACAGATGACCTTTGCATCTTCTGCCCCATAGATGTCAAGGTCTGAAAACGAAACTTTTTTTATAGGCACTGGACATTTAGGCTTCCGGAAATTTACGCAACGGTAAACTGGGCACTTTTCGGCAAGGCGGAAAATAAGGCACCGGAAAATCAGGCCCTCTTTAATAGCGACCTTAATTTTGAAGATAATTAAAACATTCAAATATTTTAACATTTTTATTTTATCCATAGGCAACGAGCTTTTAGTCACGTTTATCAAAAATAGCAACTATCTAGGTTTTACCGGAATTTTCATGAATCAAAAGAAAAGATGATAAAGCAAAAAAATGGAGGGGAACTATTGAGAATGGAAGGAATAGTAGCTCCAGAAGTTGATTTGATTTTTGGATTTGAGGCACATCGGCACAATTTAGGCCATGTCGTGCCTGCAGTTCCTTAAGGACTACTCTCTCTCTAAACAACAAGGGCCAGATTCTATACAGTCATATAATTAAAATCAAGGTCTATTCACAGTTAAAATAGTAAAGGTAGTAAAAATTTAAATATTTGGTAAAAATCTAATGTAAATAGTGCATGTTCACAAATTCAGAAATCAGATCTTCGTAGATAGCCCCACTTCCCGAATAAAGCCCAGTACCTTCCCAGGGTCGACATTATTAAATAGTGTTTTTAGATTAGTGGCTCTAAAATATTTCGCCCTGACATCCTGGTATCTGGGGCAATCAACGAGGATATGTTCCACGGTGAGGCGAGAGTCACAGTACTCGCAAAGTGGGGGCTCCTCTCTCTTCAGTACAAAAGAGTGCGTGATGTAGGTGTGGCCAATCCTAAGTCTGGACATGGTTGTGCTACCACGCCTTGTCAGACCCTTAGATGTGGGCCGCCACCTGACATCCGCCACAATCAGCATGAGTTTACTGTGAGTCTCAGCCTCCCATCGGTTCTGCCACTCTCGATAGGTGGCAGAGGCAATACTTTGTCTCAGGTCCGAGTAGGGAATTTGGGTTCCTGACACCGCATGATTTAGGGCTCTCTTTGATTCTCTGTCTGCGGCTTCGTTTCCCTCAATGCCAACATGGGAGGGGACCCAGATGAAGGTGACATCCCTACGGTCGGCTGTTATTAGGTCTAACAGCTTCAGGCTCTTATGTACCAATGGGATGTCAGTCTTCATCCGCCCCAAAGCTTGCAATGCAGATTTGGAGTCGGAGCAGATTATAAATTTACTCCTTTCTGATGCTTTTACGGCCATAAGTGCAAGCAATATTGCGTGCAATTCGGCCGTAAAGATGGAGCAGCCATCGGGGAGTCTACGGGAGATTGTTTTGTTCCGAAAGGAGCAGGCACACGCGACCTTTCCCTCCATTTTGGATCCGTCTGTGTAGATGGTGCCACAATCTCCGTAGCTCTCCTGCAGTTCCCTAAAGTGGACTTGTAGTATGCTTGGGTCTGTATTTTCTTTTTTGAAATTAAGGAGGGATAAATTTAATTTGGGTTTATTCATTAGCCAAGGAGGATTCTGAGGGGTTTCTATTTTAGAGATTTGGTCAATGGGTGGGGTTAAATTTTGGATGGGTTCTCTCATTCGAAGGCCCAACGGCTGTATGACGTTAGGCCTTCGATTGTATAATTCTACCTCTGTGGGGTTAAATATGGAGTCAAAAGCAGGGTTCGTGGGGTTGGATTTTAGCTTGACTATATACTGCATTGCAAGCTTTTTCATTCTTATATCCATGGGGAGTTCTCCAGCCTCCACATGGAGACTTGGGATAGGTGATGTACGAAACGCGCCGAGACAGAGACGCAGGGCAGCATTTTGTATTGGTTCCAGTATTTTTAGGTACGACTTCCTTGCTGCTCCATATATTATGGATCCGTAGTCTAGCTTGGATCGAATTAGACTCCGATAGAGCAGCAGCAAGGTATCTCTGTCAGCTCCCCAGTCCGTATGGCTGAGTACTCTTAGTATGTTTAATGACTTTTGGCATTTCTTCCTAAGTTCCTTAATGTGGGGGAGAAAATTAAATTTGGAATCTAAGGTGAGGCCTAAAAATTTTGTAGTTTTCACGACAGGGATCTCCAGAAGTCATCATTAATATAGTAATCACTGGATTCGGGGAGGGAAGATATAAATGATTCTCAGCTCATCGCTTCACCACCACCCTAACCCCTAAGCATGACGGGTGAATTTTTGGTATTAATGATTACGCAACTTGTGTAAATAATTAGTTACTTATCTGCGCAGCCACGGGAAATATTGCATTCCTTACTAATCTTCGGACTCGAAGACAAGCCTTTTTATTATCGAAATACTTTGGATTAATTGTTAATAGCATACACATATTTATTAATATTTATTATTATTATATTTATTATATATATATAGGCCTATTATGTCCCCGCTACCGTTGGTGTAAAATTCAGCCGCTTATAAGTCCTTAGTAAATGTAGATAATGGATAGAGAATAGGTAATGATACCAATGAATGGCATTGCCCATAAAACAAATACACAAAATATTATGATGATAGATACACAGTGGGATCGGGGAGTGATGATGATAGATACATAGTGGGATCGGGGAGTGATGATGATAGATACATAGTGGGATCGGGGAGTGATGATGATAGATACATAGTGGGATCGGAGAGTGATGACGATAGATACATAGTGGGATCGGGGAGTGATGATGATAGATACATAGTGGGATCGGGGAGTGATGATGATAGATACATAGTGGGATCGGGGAGTGATGATGATAGATACATAGTGGGATCGGGGAGTGATGATGATAGATACATAGTGGGATCGGGGAGTGATGATGATAGATACATAGTGGGATCGGGGAGTGATGACGATAGATACATAGTGGGATCGGGGAGTGATGATGATAGATACATAGTGGGATCAAGGAGTGATGATGATAGATACATAGTGGGATCAGGGAGTGATGATGATAGATACATAGTGGGATCGGGGAGTGATGATGATAGATACATAGTGGGATCAGGGAGTGATGATGATAGATACATAGTGGGATCGGGGAGTGATGATGATAGATACATAGTGGGATCGGGGAGTGATGATGATAGATACATAGTGGGATCGGGGAGTGATGATGATAGATACATAGTGGGATCGGTGAGGGATGACGAAAGATATAATCCTTTACTGAAGTGTCCATAGTTCATAATTTCGCCTTAGGTCCAACGAAAACGGGGCTGTCATGTGGCTATCGACCAAGCACCCTTTCTTTCCCCAACTAATCTCAGCTTAGTGCGTTATCGCTAGGTGGTGTTGTCGTTTCCAGGGTCACTGGTTCGAGCCTTGGTCGGCGCAGTCCCTTTATTTTCGTAGCATTTAATTCACTACTTTCTCTTTTCAAAAAATGGGTCCCTGGTGCTGCTGTTCATTTATGTTTAATATATGTATGTACCCATTAGTATTGGGTGAACTCAGAGTCGTCCTTAAAAGTCCCGAAGTTCAAAATTTCATTCTTCACTGATATTCGAACCCTAGAATTCTCAGTTCAGAAGCCAAGAGCGCTACCGTTCAGCCACCTTGCCCCATAATGTACTTATTGTTTGAGAGTCATTTGAAAGCAAAAGAGCTAACATGCAGTCATAATATCTAAACGCAAATCGGTTCATCATTGTAATTTTAAGATTAAAAGGTCACAAACCTTTCCAGGAACTGTCGAAATGCGGTGAGTACAAGCAGTAGCAGGATTGTAATATGTTGAAGAGAGAGGGTATTGCATTGATCCAGATTCACCCTCTAAGTTTCCGCATTCTAGAAATACAAAACAAAATTTGTTTGAAAATCGATAGTTTTTTTTTTTGTTGTTTTTTTCAGTAGAAGATTACATTGCCAAACGCATAAAACAAAAAAACCGTTAGTTCCATGTTTTTGCATCAATTAAGATTAAGAAATTGTTCAAACTTGACGACCACTAGGTTGTCTTTTGTTCTCTAGTGTAGACACATGTACGTACACATAACGAACGAAGTCCTTGACATTGGGATTATTTCGAAAGGAACTGTCTTTTGTTTCTATGGAAACCCAAAATTCCGAGACACATTGCTATATGTTTTTGTTGGTGCGTTGACAAGCATGAATTCCCGTTGTACTGTTTGTAAGTACAACGTATTTAGAACTGTGCTAATCGACGTAATATAAGCTACCACATGCATATTTGTGTAAAAAAAATGTTACTTAACTTGCGTTTTTATTTAAATAATTTTGGGTTTAAATAAGGTGCATAACTTTTTAAATATTCCTCCATTATAGTGACCGCCTACCATCTAATTTCTAACAAAAGAAAAAATCCGTTAGGTGACGCTCATAACAATCAATCCATAGAATATTTCTGAGTATTAACAATGCTCAGCTTCGCAGGCCAAACAATACGGTTACCAGGCAACAACTGTTGTGCATGGAAGGGGAGAGGACTCTGTTAATAGTTTGTAGTTTATAGCTTTTGATACTCAGGCTGAAGATCTTAAACCTCATTTTTACAAAGCTTATATCAAAATCAAATCACTCTGTCTGGTTAAAAGTGTGTACATTCTCGGATCAAGTTGAAACTTCGCACAATTATTTATTGGCATAGACAAAACTTGAATCCAGAGCCGGCCCTAACAATTGCAGGGCCATTTACAAAACGGATTACGCGGCACAGTCTGGGCAGGGGTGAGGATAATATGTGAAAATAAATTCGTCTTTGCATTTTGTTCATACGAGCCTTGCAGCG
Source organism: Biomphalaria glabrata (assembly GCF_947242115.1). Lineage (NCBI taxonomy): Eukaryota > Metazoa > Mollusca > Gastropoda > Planorbidae > Biomphalaria > Biomphalaria glabrata. Next base: position 38,573,494 of record NC_074721.1, read on the forward strand.
AAGTCAAAATTCAGTTTCCTACATAGATTACGCCCAATAGAAAGAATTACCAAATTGTTCAATCTATCTTCGTGAATCGTTGACCTCAAATAATTCTTGATTAGTATGAGGCCCAAGAAGCTTCTTTCACCAGATGCCAGTTATGGGTATTGGATAATGATGTTTTTTTTCTCTATCGCGCGTAGGATTGGTTTTTTTCCATATTAAATGACAACCAAAAATGACAATTTTTGTCTATATTTCAGGAGATTTTTATGTTTTCACGAAATTTTAATAATTTTAGACTTTTTCATAACAATTTCAGGAGATTTTCAGGAGCTCCTGAAAAATCAGAAGGTTGCGGTAACCCTGTGTGTTACCAATTTAATTATTTACACACAGAATTAGCGCGGGGCCCACTGGAGTCGCATAGGTTGCAATAGCCTACAGCATGTTGTGCATGAATCAATACAAAAAGTAACCAATTAGACAATTAATTACTGGTAATTATTTTTTTTTGGTTTGATATCAACAAGAGAAACTAATACTTCAGTATTCACAGATGTGGCTAAATTTGTTGGATTTAGTCCCCTTAAATAACTGTTAAGCTATTTCTCCCTCACGCATTCTCCGATCGTTTTGATACTTTAAGCAATTATGTAATGTACCTAGCAAAACATGAATCGTTAAACAAAAAGTACTAAATTAGTTAATTAATTATTTTTAATTAATTATTTTGTTTGATATTGAATTGGGGAAATAACTTGTACATTATTGATAGATACAGTTTAAAGGGAGGAGTTCTTCACTTTTAGATAAGCCTTGTTTTGTTTTTTTAAAGGATTTTCAAAAATATTTTGCTTGTTTAAAAGATGCAAAAACAAAATGTTTTGAAAAATAATATTGTATCGAAGGGCAACATTGAAAGTGTAAATGATCAAAATGATAGAGACATCATGATAACAATTTTGTTGTTGTTGTTGTTTTAAATATTTTTGTTATTTCACTTGTTACCTGTATATCAACAAAAAAAAATACGAACCTCAAGTGGACCCTTCTTGTTTTATTTTGGTATGTTTAGTAATTACTTATATTTAGATGAGTGCCTACCATAATGTCAGTTAGGCCTACCTGATTGCTGGCGTTCACAATTGAAACCGGTATAGAAGTTATTACACGTACACACGTAGCCCCCATTACGATTGGTACAGTTTTGACCATTCTGGCATGGATTGCTGCTGCATGGTAGAACCACGTCTGCGCATGTGGGGCCGGCGTAACCTTGTGCACAACGGCAGACGAATAAACTCGTGTCTTGAGAATGGAGCTAGATGAATGTCAAAAAAAAATAATAATAAAATTAAAAAAATATACTAATAATAATAATAATAATAATAAAAATAAATAAAATGAAAGTAAATATATAAAATTTTGAAGTTTGGACCTTGGAACAAATGATAAGTTTAAGCCTAGGAGCAGGAACAAATGATAAGTTTAAACCTAGATGCTGAAACAAATGTTCAGATCGGGCCTTGGTGCTGGAACAAACAATATTTTTAGCCTTGGTGCTGGAACAAGGAACAAATAACATTTTTGGTCTTGGTGCTGGAACAAATAACATTTTTGGCCTTGGTGCTCGAACAAATAACATTTTTTGCCTTGGTGCTGGAACAAATAACATTTTAGGCCTTGGTGCTAACGTAACTGAGAGGATAACATAACAAATAACATAAAAGTTTACTAGAATACAAAAGCAATTTAAGAGGATTCGAACCTCTCAAGCTCACTGTCAGATAGCGTTTGATGATGTCGATGATGATGATGATGATAATAACAGTGATTGTGGTGGAGATAGTGGTGTTGGTTGTGACGACGAAGATGGAAATGATGATAAGTCGTTCTTGTGCTGATAACGATGAGGATACGGGTGATGACAGTGGTTGTGATAATCGTAGTGTAACAGTTGATTTTTTGCGTGCGTCCAGCGTGTCAGAAGGTCATGCCCAGTGTGTGTGTTTCATGTCCAGTGTGTGTGTGTGTGTGTATAGACTGCATCAGTGTTATGCGAGGCGTGCTGGTTTCATTCACTGTAGTCTTATTTTGTCGAATAAAGCCATGGTATTGGTATACTAGTATTTGTTGTTTTCATTACGATAATGATAGTGACAGCGATGATGACGATGAGCGAGATCGAGATGATGATACAGATGATGGTGGTGATAATGATAGGTGTGATGAAGATGATGAGGAATATAGTTGAGTTATCTGTGATGGTGATGGTGAGGATCATGTTGCAGAGGATAATGCTAGTAGTGATGATTAGATGATCATAGTTGTGATGATAATGATGGTGAGGCTGATTTCGCGGATGATTTTGACGATGATTATGATGTTAGAGCGATAAAGCGCTTGGCTTCCGAACGTGGTCCCGGGTTCGAATCCTGGCGCAGACTGGCATTTTTAATTTCGGAATCTTCAGGCGCATCTGTGTCCACCCAGCTTCAATGGGTACCTGACATTAGTTGTGGACAAGTAAAGGCGGTTGGTCGTTGTGCTGGCCACATGACACCCACGTAAACTGTAGGCCACAAAAACAGATGACCTTTTCAGATGTGCCCAAGATCCCGAAATCCCAGCCTTCACCAGGAATCAAACCCAGAACCTCGGTTCGGAAGCTAAGCGCTTTACCGTCAAGCCACAGCGACTCTACTTCTGATTTTAAAAAATTTAATATATACTCTGCAAATAACCCATAATTTTTTACAATACCTCGGTTCAAGTCAAAACATCAAGGGGAAACCTGGGTAGACTCGAAACCCGATGAAACGTTTTTTTTTAATTCTTTAATGACTAGATTAACACATGAAATGCGTATGGTGTAATTATCTTTCTTTTTGAAATAATGTCTGTATTATATAAGATAAATCTAACATTTGCATTTATATTGCTGAGAAAAGAATTACTTGCTCTCTGGTCACACTAAGAAAACTCTAGCTTGACCGTTATAATTTTTCGAAAAAAAAAATGAAATTTAAATTTGGTTAGAGAACATGGTCTAGATCTAGATCCAACTAAATGCAGATTACTGTGAATAAATTTTTGTATGAAATTTTCCAATTTGTTCGGTTGGTAAGGTGGAGCTTCTCTGAGAGAGATTGGATTCTCTCCCATGTTAGATATGTTAATTATGTATCTATTTATCTGTTTATTACTAATTACCTCACAGATGCCTCCATTTTGACATGGGCTGGACCTACAAGCCCCTGCCAATGTTTGTAGCGCACATCCATCTGGACCAAATCCATTACCAACGTATCCATTGTTACACTGACAGGATATTGGATAACCTGAGCATACAAGAAAGCACTGGGGGTCATGACTTTTATATGGTAGCATTTTGAATAACTGCTGCTTATGTAGGCCTATGTATGTATGTTCCAAATAGAAATTATCACCGTTTGACCAATCTGACCAATCTTGATAAAACTTGGCATAAATGTTCTTGGATACTAACTGGAAAAGTAACACATGTAAAGTGACCCTAAAACAAACTTAACACCCTCAAGAAAAAAAAGATGACAAACTCTATCAATTTATTACTATATCATGGATCTAGGTAATATAGTCATGTTTACATGAGACAAGACCGAAAGGTCACGCATTCGCATGACATAACATTAATACATTCGGCATTCACTTCATTTATAACAGGGGTTCTCAATCTTTGGATCGCGACCCTCTTGGGGGTCGATTGACGATTTGCCAGGGGTCGCCAAAGACCATCGAAAAAATGTCTATTCTTCTATTGCTGTGTGTATTTGCCGGGGGGGGGGGTCGCGGCAAATTTGGGGATTGTAAAAAGGGGTCGCCGAGCATAAAAGGTTGAGAACCGCTGATTTATAACATTATTATTTTGTTTACTTGTTTCTAATACACTTAATAAGTGACTATGTGACACTAAGCAGATTAAGACCCACGGGCCGCGGGTAATATATGGCTAGTTAATTTATAATATTGAATAACTCAACTAAAATAATTATAAATCAATGTAGAAAAAAAATGTTTGTTAGGGCATAATAACCTAAGTCTTTAGAGCTGTTTTGTTTTACATGTTTCAGATTTAAAGATTATTACATCCAAGATTAAACCTCCCACAGGACGAAAGGGGGTAGCATAGGGAAGGGCTCGAGCCCGGGACAATAGGGAGGATAGTCCGGAGCGCATGCCACAAGACCATGGAGCCTAAGCCACATGTAGGATAGGACTAGATTTAGATTGATGCCTCATCTTTTTACAAAATGTGTGACCGAGAGGCTAAGTACAGTTGGGCTTGGCTTGGCTGCGTATCAAGGGGGGCTCGAGGTTCGAAACCCGACTCGAGCAGTGTGTTTAGTGAGCGTCTAAAGGCAGCACGGAAAAACTTCTCCCAGATACCCCCTCCCTCCACTGGTCCACAAATGAATTTCAACCAAAGCGCTCTGAACATGCTATAAACATGAACGTTGGGCTATATAAAAGTTGTTTTTTTTTTTTTTAAATCGGCCATGTTTAACAGTCTGTCTGATTAAAACTTTAAACACATCATTTGTCTCACTTTCCATTTTTTTGTAATAAAGTTGAAACTTGCACAATTATTTATTAAAGAAGACAACACATGAATCAGTAATAAAAAATAAACAAATAATTAATTAAAAAGTGATAATTAAATAATTATGTTAGATATTAGAAAGGGAAATATTTATTAACATATAAAGACATATTATCTAATATGAATATATTGACTATTTTAAGTCACAATATTACATACTGTTGTACAAGTGGAGTTATTTTTTCTTGAAGTATTTTTTAAATGTCTTTTGCATGTTACATTGTTTGATTTAGACGTTGTTTTCAAAATGTAGAATTATTGAAATGAAATTCAAAAGCAGCCTTTTAAAAAGATATATTTTTAAGGTAGCTTCCTAATTTTTTCAAGACTTACCATAGGGAGCGTAGCACCTGGCATTCGGACTGCATCCGCCGTTGCTCAACATACAGCGATCACTTGGTGTGCAAACAGCTCCATTACCGTCGTAGCCTGACAGGATGAAACGTTGGGTTATGTTGTGTTCATAAGTCAATCACAATGATTCTAAAAGCAATAAAAAACTGGGAATAAAGACCAAGAAAAGTTGGGAACACAGACCATGAAATGTTGCTAGCGAAGACCAACAAAAGTTGGTAACAAAAACCGGTCGGAACAAACAACAATAGCGCAGTGGCGTACGGGACACTGCCCCATAGTACTTCGCCCGGTTCCAGCCAAATTTTGATGCCGAAACTGCGGGGAATCAGAAGAGACGGTGACGCACGTCTTGCAAGAGTGTCCGTCTTGCAAGAGTGTCCGCAGCTCCGCGAGCTGTGGGAAGACATATCCAGTGAATCACTATGTTTGTATGGAAACTATGATGCACTACGCCAAACAGCAGAGTTCCATTACCAGGGCACTACGGGAGACCTAGGTCACCCTAACCCTTGTCACCAATTGGAGTTCATCTCAGGTAAAAAAAAACAACAAAAGTTGGTAACATAGAACAACAAAAGTTGGTAACAAAAATCAACAAAAGTTGGTAACAAAAATCAACAAAAGTTGGTAACAAAGATCAACAAAAGTTGGTAACAAAAATCAACAAAAGTTGGTAACAAAAATCAACAAAAGTTGGTAACAAAAATCAACAAAAGTTGGTAACAAAAATCAACAAAAGTTGGTAACAAAAATCAACAAAAGTTGGTAACAAAGATCAACAAAAGTTGGTAACAAAAATCAACAAAAGTTGGTAACAAAAATCAACAAAAGTTGGTAACAAAAATGAACAAAAGCTGGTAACAAAAACCAACAAAATTTGGTAACAAAGATCAACAAAAGTTGGTAACAAAAACCAACAAAATTTGGTAACAAAGATCAACAAAATTTGTGAATAACGACCAAGAAATGTTGGTAGCAAAGACCAACAAAAGTTGGTAACACAGAACAACTTGGGGACCAAAGACCAACCATAGTTGGAAACGTTTCCAGACTCTATTGTAGTACAGTAATTTACTCATTTTTAAACGCATGAAATTCTTTCAATAAAACAATAGCAGGCTAAAAAATTGTAATCATAAGTAACTGAACATCGGTGTTTGGGTATGTAGGGCCCCAACATTAAACATCGGTGTTTGGTTACGTAGGACCCCAACATTAAACATCGGTGTTTGGGTAGGACCCCAACATTAAACATCGGTGTTTGGTTAGGACCCCAACATTAAACATCGGTGTTTGGTTATGTAGGACCCCAACATTAAACATCGGTGTTTGGGTAGGACCCCAACATTAAACATCGGTGTTTGGGTAGGACCCCAACATTAAACATCGGTGTTTGGGTAGGACCCCAACATTAAACATCGGTGTTTGGTTATGTAGGACTCCAACATTAAACATCGGTGTTTGGTTACGTAGGACCCCAACATTAAACATCGGTGTTTGGGTAGGACCCCAACATTAAACATCGGTGTTTGGTTAGGACCCCAACATTAAACATCGGTGTTTGGTTATGTAGGACCCCAACATTAAACATCGGTGTTTGGGTAGGACCTCAACATTAAACATCGGTGTTTGGGTAGGACCCCAACATTAAACATCGGTGTTTGGGTAGGACCCCAACATTAAACATCGGTGTTTGGTTATGTAGGACCCCAACATTAAACATCGGTGTTCGGTTATGTAGGACCCCCCAACATTAAACATCGGTGTTTGGTTATGTAGGACCCCAACATTAAACATCGGTGTTTGGTTATGTAGGACCCCAACATTAAACATCGGTGTTTGGTTATGTAGGACCCCAACTTTAAACATCGGTGTTTGGTTAAGCAGAACCCAACATTAAACATCGGTGTTTGGTTATGCAGGACCCCAACATTAAACATCGGTGTTTGGTTATGTAGGACCCCAACATTAAACATCGGTGTTTGGGTAGGACCCCAACATTAAACATCGGTGTTCGGTTATGTAGGACCCCAACATTAAACATCGGTGTTTGGTTACGTAGGACCCCAACATTAAGCATCGGTGTTTGGTTACGTAGGACCCCAACATTAAGCATCGGTGTTTTTTTACGTAGGACCCCAACATTAAGCATCGGTGTTTGGTTATGTAGGACCCCAACATTAAACATCGGTGTTTGGGTAGGACCCCAACATTAAATATCGGTGTTCGGTTATGTTGGATCCCAACATTAAACATCGGTGTTTGGGTAGGACCCCAACATTAAACATCGGTGTTGGGGTAGAACTCCAACATTAAACATCGGTGTTTGGGTAGGGCCCCAACATTAAACATCGGTGTTTGGTTATGTTGGACCCCAACATTAAACATCGGTGTTTGGTTATGTAGGACCCCAACATTAAACATCGGTGTTTGGGTAGGACCCCAACATTAAATATCGGTGTTCGGTTATGTTGGATCCCAACATTAAACATCGGTGTTTGGGTAGGACCCCAACATTAAACATCGGTGTTTGGGTAGGACTCCAACATTAAACATCGGTGTTTGGGTAGGACCCCAACATTAAAAATCGGTGTTTGGTTATGTTGGACCCCAACATTAAACATCGGTGTTTGGTTATGTTGGACCCCAACATTAAACATCGGTGTTTGGGTAGGACCCCAACATTAAACATCGGTGTTTGGGTGGGACCCCAACATTAAACATCGGTGTTTGGTTATGTAGGACCCCAACATTAAACATCGGTGTTTGGGTAGGACCCCAACATTAAATATCGGTTTTCGGTTATGTTGGACCCCAACATTAAACATCGGTGTTTGGGTAGGACCCCAATATTAAACATCGGTGTTTGGGTAGGACTCCAACATTAAACATCGGTGTTTGGGTAGGACCCCAACATTAAACATCGGTGTTTGGTTATGTTGGACCCCAACATTAAACATCGGTGTTTGGTTATGTAGGACCCCAACATTAAACATCGGTGTTTGGGTAGGACCCCAACATTAAACATCGGTGTTTGGGTAGGACCCCAACATTAAATATCGGTGTTCGGTTATGTTGGATCCCAACATTAAACATCGGTGTTTGGGTAGGACCCCAACATTAAACATCGGTGTTTGGGTAGGACTCCAACATTAAACATCGGTGTTTGGGTAGGACCCCAACATTAAACATCGGTGTTTGGTTATGTTGGACCCCAACATTAAACATCGGTGTTTGGTTATGTAGGACCCCAACATTAAACATCGGTGTTTGGGTAGGACCCCAACATTAAATATCGGTGTTCGGTTATGTTGGATCCCAACATTAAACATCGGTGTTTGGGTAGGACCCCAACATTAAACATCGGTGTTTGGGTAGGACTCCAACATTAAACATCGGTGTTTGGGTAGGACCCCAACATTAAACATCGGTGTTTGGTTATGTTGGACCCCAACATTAAACATCGGTGTTTGGGTATGACCCCAACATTAAACATCGGTGTTCGGTTATGTTGGACCCCAACATTAAACATCGGTGTTTGGTTATGTAGGACCCCAACATTAAACATCGGTGTTTGGGTAGGACCTCAACATTAAACATCGGTGTTTGGGTAGGACTCCAACATTAAACATCGGTGTTTGGGTAGGACCCCAACATTAAACATCGGTGTTTGGTTATGATGGACCCCAACATTAAACATCGGTGTTTGGTTATGTAGGACCCCAACATTAAACATCGGTGTTTGGGTAGGACCCCAACATTAAATATCGGTGTTCGGTTATGTTGGATCCCAACATTAAACATCGGTGTTTGGGTAGGACCCCAACATTAAACATCGGTGTTTGGGTAGGACTCCAACATTAAACATCGGTGTTTGGGTAGGACCCCAACATTAAACATCGGTGTTTGGTTATGTTGGACCCCAACATTAAACATCGGTGTTTGGGTATGACCCCAACATTAAACATCGGTGTTCGGTTATGTTGGACCCCAACATTAAACATCGGTGTTTGGTTATGTAGGACCCCAACATTAAACATCGGTGTTTGGGTAGGACCCCAACATTAAACTTGTGTGTGTCACAATTCTAATGAATAGTTATAAAGCAGATTCTGCTTAGTCTCAGTGTTGTGACTGGAGATATTGTTCCAACCAATCAACGGAAAGTTTTTATAACTTTACAATTGCATAATTAGAAAGAAAATGAAAATATGACATAACATGTAAGATGCAACCCTACTCTTACACAGCCTGTATTCTCTACACTAGGTGTCACCGACTAGTTTGAGACTCGCTGTGACATGAAGTGACTTTGTGGTCATTTGATTACCTCGTGCTTTTTCCACGGGGAACGTTATCGGTCTGTAACTGACCACGAAGTGAAAACCTCAATAATCTTTTGACCTCTGTAGTATACATGTAATTTTTCTCAGCTGTACTGTGTACTTTATGAACAGTGGCGTCACTAGGTTCGGTGTCACCCGGTGCGGTAAGCTCAGGGTGTCCCCCCCCCCCCAAGGAAAAAAATAATCTTCCTCTCAAAAAAACAAACATCTTTCTTTATTTTGAACAATAAAAACTGTAAGCTAATTAATTTATTGTTTGTGCTCGAAAAATGGTTTTCGATTATATTTTAAAATGTCGTTTTTTTTTCACATTTTATCATTTTGTCTTCTTCGTTCTCATTTTTATGCTGGAGACTCTTTCGCCTGGTTTCTACAACACATAATAAAGTCAAATAGAATTAAGTAGGGTTGGGACATGTTGATACTAAATTTTGAGAGAAATTCGAGGCATTAATTTTTTTTTTAAAGTTGCATTTTGGAAAAGTGCATTTTTCCCCACTTGGGTGTCACCCCCGGTGGGTGTCACCCGTTGCGGCCCGCACCCCCCACACCTGCCCAGTGACGCCACTGTTTATGAAGTTTGTTTCGTCCTGAACAAGGAGATGTAACTATATTTCATGAAATTGATATTTGTGCTATTGTGGCTAGATTGGCCAAGATATCTTATCTTATCTTATATAATACAGACGTTACTTCAAAAAAGAAGATGATTACGTCCTACGCGTCATGCATTTAGGCATGCATATTAACCAATGACTTAAATTCAGCCAAGTCACTGGTTTTCCTGGCTAGCTCAGGCAACCCATTCCATGCTCTAATAGCACTAGGGAAGAAGGAGTATTTGTACAAATTTGTCCTAGCATATGGGACGAGGAATGTGCCTTTATCTTTGTGTCTTTCAGAGTATTTTATTAAATTTTGTTTTTGTATTTGAAGATTATGGTTCAGTGTTTTATGTATGATTGCTACTTTACTTTTGAGCCTTCTGTCCTGAAGGCTTTGTAAATTTAGTGATTTTACTAAAGGTTTTACTCTAGTCAAATGTGAATATTCGTTTGTTATGAATCTCACTGCTCTATTTTGTGTCTGTTCTAGTTTCTTAATGTTTTCTTGAGTTGAGGGGTCCCAAACGGAGGATGCATATTCTATTATTGGCCTAACCAAGGTTAAATAACATTTTAGTTTTATTTTCTTATTTGATTTATAGAAATTTCTTTTAATAAATCCTAATGCTTTGTTTGATTTTTTTGTAGTCTCATCAATATGTGGATTCCATGACAGTTTTTCAAATAATATATATATATATATATATATATATATATATATATATATATATATATATATATATATATATATATATATATATATATATATATATATTTATATAATAAAGATTTCATCTGCTAACACCTGCCTTCATTCAGTGTATTTAGTGAGTCATGTTTAATATACAAGTAATAAGTCATTCGCGCTAGCAGAAATAGACAAGCACCAAAGAGGAGAGACCACGGCCATTAATGCAAGAGAATCTACACACTCAACTCATAAGACTCAACACCTGAGTGACACTAGGTCAAAGATTTTGAGATGCTCTGATCTCTATGTGAAAAAAATACTGTGACGTGTGCATTTGTTGCAGTGATAACTGCATTCTTTGTTAGAAAAAAAAGCTGTGTATAATGGGGATTTTTACGAAAACGAGGCAATGTCAAGGACGCTCAATAAAATTACAAGTTTACAAACTTAAAAGAATGAATAAGCTACAAACGGAACAGCATTCAATATTTGATTCTACAGTGCTAAAAGGTGCAGACAATCTGACTGTATCAATGTATAAGAACATAGTTCATCAACTTTTCCTTTATTCCGAACACCGTATACACCAAACTAAAAGCTAGCTATTAGCATATATACAGATAACATCAGTAATGAACAAACATGAGTTAAAAAGAGATTTGACTTAAAAATATTCAAACTAATGAAAGCTAACAAGACATTAACAAGAAAGTTAACAATTTCAAGTAAAAATTACCAGTTTTTATTATGTAGTTGTTATCGGTTACAATTTAAAAAATATATATAACTTATATGTCATGGTATCACACCAAAAAAATGTAAAAACTTTGTTCAGAAATTGTTCATAGTTCTTGCGTTCATTTGCTTGTCCTATTTTCCCGCTCTAGACACGTGAAAGTCCGCCAACATCCCACATGGGCTTACATCTCACACGAAATGCATGATCTTCGGAGTTTTGAAGGGCAATGTCTTTATTTGCTAGTAAAGTCCAACATGTCTGGGACACATACACACACAGAAGTTTTTATGGATGGTGTGTTGTCAGTACTCAGTCATTCTCAAACTGTGGGGGAGGCTTGTGTATACATGCTCTGTTATCTTGTAGTCATAGAAATATTGAGGCGGACCAATGTGCGGTTGTTATCAAATACACTGTTCATCATAATAGACCCGCTGGAGTTCATCAATTATAACGCCATAGTCGCAGATATAGGAGCATTAGCGAGTGGTCAAAACAAGATCAGTTTTTCATGTTCATTACAAGATCGAAGATCCAAAATTATTCATAGTTAATGATTTTGTTGGATCGTTGAGCAGCTGACAGATCTGCCTGAAGTCCTATTGATCTGATATTTTTATGTCCAACACTTAAAGCTGGGCTAATCAACAATGTTCCTGGACATCACGTTGCGGAACTCCACAATTGGACAGACAGGTCCGATTTCCAGATGATAAATTTTAGTCAACCCAATACCGAGGCTAAACAGCATTGCATTGCGATCATACGGAGTTTAGAGGACGATAATTTTTTTTTTCTTTTTGGAAGACTAAGACTGCTTTATTGATCCTTATGGAAATTTGTTGTGATTACAAGGACTGATGTTTTCTAGATGTGTTTAATTACGAACGTTTTTTTTTTTTAGGTTGACTATTGTCTTTTATAGTAGACACAATCGAAGTCCTTGATATTGGGATTCTTTCGAAAATAATTTTTTTTTTAAGTGGCACTATATTTTTTTTTTTTTTTTTTGTTCACGAGTAGTTTAAGGTGTGTGAGCAATAAAAGGTTTAACAAGGGGGAGTAAATAGTAATACATTCCATGTTTAAAATGACTTTGTTTTTGTGCATAAATGGTGGTAAGGTTAGATAAGTCGTAAGTCACTCACCTGGGGGACAAGCCTCACACCGGAAATGACCCGGAGTGTTCACACAGACCACGTGGGGGACGGTGGAGCATGGATACCTCTGTCCAGACAATGGATGGCATTCATCGATATCCACACAGCGTGGCTGCCAGGATGTATCCAATGTATAGCCCGGGTAGCACACACATTGATAGTGAGGCTGGAAAGTACATAAGAATCTTGTTTAATCTTATCTTGTCTTTTTATGAAAAAAGAGTCCTTGTAATCACAACAAATTTCCATAAGGATCAATAAAGCAGTGTTAGTCGTAGTCTTAAAGTTAATAAAATCTTATTTTATCTTATCTTATAAAGTTCATACCAGCTTATCTTATCTTATTAAGTTCATAGAGTCTTTTTTATTGTATCTTATCTTATAAAGTTCTAAAGTTCATAGAGTCTTATTTTATCTATCTTATCTTATAAAGTTCATATAGTTTTATTATATCTTATAAATTACGGACGTTCCATCTTAGCAGTAGATAATTACGTCCTACGCTTATCCATCAATGTATCTAGTCGTGCATGTTAACTAGAGATTTAAACACATCTAAGTTAGTGGTTTTCATGGCTGATTCAAGCAACCCGTTCACATGTTCACATGCTCTTAAAGTATTATGGTAATTTGGAAGAAGGATCACTTGTATGAATTCGTCCTAGCATATAGTACAAGAAATCTAGTTGCTCTTAAAGTATTATGGTAATTTGGAAGAAGGATCACTTGTAGGAATTCGTCCTAGCATATAGTACAAGAAATCTAGTTGCTCTTAAAGTATTATGGTAATTTGGAAGAAGGATCACTTGTAGGAATTCGTCCTAGCATATAGTACAAGAAATCTAGTTGCTCTTAAAGTATTATGGTAATTTGGAAGAAGGATCACTTGTATGAATTCGTCCTAGCATATAGTACAAGAAATCTAGTTGCTCTTAAAGTATTATGGTAATTTGGAAGAAGGATCACTTGTAGGAATTCGTCCTAGCATATAGTACAAGAAATCTAGTTGCTCTTAAAGTATTATGGTAATTTGGAAGAAGGATCACTTGTATGAATTCGTCCTAGCATATAGTACAAGAAATCTAGTTGCTCTTAAAGTATTATGGTAATTTGGAAGAAGGATCACTTGTAGGAATTCGTCCTAGCATATAGTACAAGAAATCTAGTTGCTCTTAAAGTATTATGGTAATTTGGAAGAAGGATCACTTGTATGAATTCGTCCTAGCATATAGTACAAGAAATCTAGTTGATTTGCTAACAGTGGGCTGCTGTGGGCCTTAAAATTGACACATGTGTTATGTCTGCAACGTGTTAAATAGTTTTCCAAGTAATTTACGATTATCAAAGAACCGTAACAAACAAATGCCGCTGCTTACTTCAGCTGAGCGGTAATAGTAGCTTATGTTTTTCTTTAGGGATAAGAACAGAAACATTGAGTTTGAGTTTTGAGTTTTTTGGCACATCGGCACACTTTAGGCCAGCGGTTCTCAACCTTTAAAGCTCGGTGACCCCTTCTTAGAAACCCCCACTCGGCCGCGACCCCCCTTTTCTCCACACACAGAGCGAAAGAAGAATAGACAAAAACAATCCATATTTTTTATGGTCTAAGGCGACCCCTGGCAAATCGTCAATCGACCCCCAAGGGGGTCGTGATCCACAGGTTGAGAACCCCTGCTTTAGGCCATGTCGTGCCTGTAATCCCTAAAAGGTCACTCTCCCTTCAGAGCAGAAACATAACAGTAGCCTGCTTGTTGGAGTTTGTGTGTGTGTGTGTTTCCAAGGTAACTCTCATAGTTTATGTTAAGTAGTCACGTTGGTGCTAGTGGGACGACAGTCTGCCTAGAGACCTAAAATAATACTGACGTGTTTTTGTTTTGAGTTAAAATTTGTTTAAATATTACTTCCATTCATTACTATTAGATCTTAAGGTAGACAACTGCTTAGTCTGCACGAGATGCGGAACAATATTCAGGTCTTATTTTGGGTTTGCGTAGTCATGTGAAACACTGCACTCATCCTTAATCTTCGGAAATCGAAGACATTGCCATTATTATTATCATTATTATATTTCATCTCACGTTTAATCTGTCTTTATTGTTATATTGAGTTTTTGTTCACAAATGAAGTTTGTTCGATTTAAGTAAAGTTGATATCATTTAGATACAGCTACATCGGTTTAGCTCGGAGCTAAATGCTTTAATCTATATATATATATATATATATATATATATATATATATATATATATATATATATATATATATATATATATATATATATATATATATATATATATATATATATATAATTCTCTTCTTGGCCCAACAATGTGGTACACCACGATGAGAAAGTCATGGAAAGATAACTCTTTTATTTCAGCAAGTCGGACTAGCGTTACCCCATGTAACTTTCGAAGTGACAGACAGTGAGGCTCAGAAAAAAAAAAGAGGGAGGGCGATGACACGCTGCGGGTCGGCTCGTAATGCTTTAAAAGTTCTCTCGGTAAAATAAAATGTCAATGGATTGTTTCAACACAGAAGATGCGCACTTTCACGGTTGGTTTACAAATAAGCCATCTTTTAAGAAATGGTTAATTTGGTGTGACTCATATTTTTTTTTTTTTTTGTTTGAGGCTTTAAAATGTATTTTAAGAGTTTGAAATTTACTTAAATGTTTTTTACAAATTTAGTTTATTTAAAAGTTTTCAATATTAATTAATTTAAACCAAAAAGGGCCTACAACCCAAATGTTGATTAACATGCATGACTAGATTGACACGTGAAATGCGCAGGACGTAATTATCCTTCTATTTTCAAGTAACGTCTGTAATAGTTAAAATAAGATACATGTGAGAAAGATGAAAAATAAAATTTTGTGCTTATTGCATGCATTCTACTAAAAGTTCACTTTGTATTTATGTCCATAATCTGTCCTGGTTACCTGCCCTGATTGGTTTCTCTGTAAATCCACGCATGTTCCTTTCCCACATCTTAAAGCGTTGCTCCCCCTGCAATCGTCGTGCTGCTCTGAACACGTGGGACCAAACCAATCATGTGGACAG
Organism: Biomphalaria glabrata; assembly: GCF_947242115.1. Lineage (NCBI taxonomy): Eukaryota > Metazoa > Mollusca > Gastropoda > Planorbidae > Biomphalaria > Biomphalaria glabrata. Next base: position 38,589,079 of record NC_074721.1, read on the forward strand.
CGACAACTGGACATCAATGGACAGAATGGCAAGGGTTTAAAAAATAACAGAATGGCAAGAGTTAAACAATAACAGAAAGGCAAGGGTCTAACAATAACAGAAAAGCATGTGTTTAATAATAACATAAAGGCAAGTGTTTAAAACAATAATAGAAAGGCATGTGTTTAAAAATAACAGAAAGGTAAGAGTTAAACAATAACAGAAAGTCAAGGGTTAAAAATAACAGAAAGGCAAGGGTTTAAAAATAACAGAAAGGCAAGAGTTAAACAATAACAGAAAGGCATGTGTTTAATAATAACATAAAGGCAAGAGTTTAACAATAACAGAAAGGCATGTGTTTAACAATAACAGAATTAAACATTTACAAGGAAAAGAAAAAAGATTACTTTTTAAAAATAAAGCTTATATAAGGTAAAGAATCGCTAATTACTGCCATTTATCTAAAAATGCCAGCTACCTTTCTGTTATATAAAAAAAAATTTGTACATTGATTAATTTATTTGTTAATTTTTAGACTGATTCGTATATTGGCATCAAATTTAAATAATTGTGCACAATTCCTACTTGCTTTGAGAATGGGAAGTGGGAGAGAAAAAATGTTCAAAAATTTTACCTGACAGACAGAAAGACAGACAGAGTGCACAATTCCTAATTGCTTTGAGAATGCGAAGTGGGAGAAACAATCGTGTCAAAAAAAATTCACATCTCTCATTAAGTAGCAGTTATTTCCCTTAGTTTGATATCAAACAAAATAATTAATCGCCAATAAGTTAACTAATTGGTTAATTTTTTTTATAATTGATTCATGTCTTGTCAGATTCAATGGATAATAGTGAAAAGTTTCAACTTGATCGGAGGATGGGAAATGGGTGGACAAAAAATGTTCAAAATTTTCACATGACAGACAGAACGACAGACAGAGCCTAAAAAATAACTTTTTTTTTAAGAAAACAATTTATTTCGTTTCGGAAAGTTTCTTTTTTCTACATTCACCCTTATCTAGGCGGTAATATCTACTAATGTCGGGTAAGCGTGATATTGTGACGGATAATGATTCGAACAGACTACTTACTTATATGAGCCCAGAGTGTTAACACAAGTTCCACCATTCTGGCAGGCTGTAGTACCGTAGATCAAACACTCGTCCACGTCTGTTTGACACTGTTTGCCCTGGAATATATTTTATTGTAACTGAGGTTAAATATCAGATCTAAGAAAAGTTCTTTCCATCATAGAGACAAACTAAGCATGTCTATACTAAAGACTAGAAGGTCACCTTCTGAAGGAAACGAGTTAGTCATTCTCTGACTTGAATGGATAGCCCATTCATATTGAGGGTAGGGAAAGCAAAGCTTGGGGAATCTTAAATTATGCCTTGTGAATGTTTAAAGTTAAGCCTTGTGGATATTTAAAGTTAAGCCTTGTGAATGTTTAAAGTTAAGCCTTGTGGATATTTAAAGTTAAGCCTTGTGGATATTTAAAGTTAAGCCTTGTGAACATTTAAAGTTAAGCCTTGTGAACATTTAAAGTTAAGACTTGTGGATATTTAAAGTTAAGCCTTGTGAATATTTAAAGTTAAGCCTTGTGAATATTTAAAGTTAAGCCTTGTGAATATTTAAAGTTAAGCCTTGTGAACATTTAAAGTTAAGCCTTGTGAACATTTAAAGTTAAGCCTAGTGAACATTTAAAGTTAAGCCTTGTGAATATTTAAAGTTAAGCCTAGTGAATATTTAAAGTTAAGCCTAGTGAATATTTAAAGTTAAGCCTAGTGAATATTTAAAGTTAAGCCTTGTGGATATTTAAAGTTAAGCCTAGTGAATATTTAAAGTTAAGCCTAGTGAATATTTAAAGTTAAGCCTTGTGAATATTTAAAGTTAAGCCTAGTGAATATTTAAAGTTAAGCCTAGTGAATATTTAAAGTTAAGCCTAGTGAATATTTAAAGTTAAGCCTTGTGAATATTTAAAGTTAAGCCTTGTGAATGTTTAAAGTTAAGCCTTGTGAATGTCTAAAGTTAAGCCTTGTGAATATTTAAAGTTAAGCCTAGTGAATATTTAAAGTTAAGCCTAGTGAATATTTAAAGTTAAGCCTTGTGGATATTTAAAGTTAAGCCTAGTGAATATTTAAAGTTAAGCCTAGTGAATATTTAAAGTTAAGCCTAGTGAATATTTAAAGTTAAGCCTTGTGAATATTTAAAGTTAAGCCTTGTGAATATTTAAAGTTAAGCCTTGTGAATGTTTAAAGTTAAGCCTTGTGAATGTCTAAAGTTAAGCCTTGTGAATATTTAAAGTTAAGCCTAGTGAATATTTAAAGTTAAGCCTAGTGAATATTTAAAGTTAAGACTAGTGAATATTTAAAGTTAAGCCTAGTGAATATTTAAAGTTAAGCCTAGTGAATATTTAAAGTTAAGCCTTGTGGATATTTAAAGTTAAGCCGTGTGAATGTTTAAAGTTAAGCCTTGTGGATATTTAAAGTTAAGCCGTGTGAATGTTTAAAGTTAAGCCTTGTGGATATTTAAAGTTAAGACTTGTGGATATTTAAAGTTAAGCCTTGTGGATATTTAAAGTTAAGCCTTGTGGATATTTAAAGTTAAGCCTTGTGGATATTTAAAGTTAAGCCTTGTGGATATTTAAAGTTAAGCCTTGTGGATATTTAAAGTTAAGCCTTGTGAATATTTAAAGTTAAGCCTTGTGAATATTTAAAGTTAAGCCTTGTGAACATTTAAAGTTAAGCCTTGTGAACATTTAAAGTTAAGCCTAGTGAATATTTAAAGTTAAGCCTTGTGAATATTTAAAGTTAAGCCTAGTGAATATTTAAAGTTAAGCCTAGTGAATATTTAAAGTTAAGCCTTGTGGATATTTAAAGTTAAGCCTAGTGAATATTTAAAGTTAAGCCTAGTGAATATTTAAAGTTAAGCCTTGTGAATATTTAAAGTGAAGCCTAGTGAATATTTAAAGTTAAGCCTAGTTAATATTTAAAGTTAAGCCTAGTGAATATTTAAAGTTAAGCCTTGTGGATATTTAAAGTTAAGCCTAGTGAATATTTAAAGTTAAGCCTAGTGAATATTTAAAGTTAAGCCTTGTGAATATTTAAAGTTAAGCCTAGTGAATATTTAAAGTTAAGCCTAGTGAATATTTAAAGTTAAGCCTAGTGAATATTTAAAGTTAAGCCTTGTGAATATTTAAAGTTAAGCCTAGTGAATATTTAAAGTTAAGCCTTGTGAATGTTTAAAGTTAAGCCTTGTGAATGTCTAAAGTTAATCCTTGTTAATATTTAAAGTTAAGCCTAGTGAATATTTAAAGTTAAGCCTAGTGAATATTTAAAGCTAAGCCTAGTGAATATTTAAAGTTAAGCCTAGTGAATATTTAAAGGTAAGCCTTGTGAATATTTAAAGTTAAGCCTTGTGAATATTTAAAGTTAAGCCTTGTGAATGTTTAAAGTTAAGCCTTGTGAATGTTTAAAGTTAAGCCTTGTGAATATTTAAAGTTAAGCCTTGTGAATGTTTAAAATGAAGCCTTGTGAACATTTAAAGTTAAGCCTTGAGAATGTTTAAAGTTAAGCCTTGTGAATGTTTAAAGTGAAGCCTTGTGAACATTTAAAGTGAAGCCTTGTGGATATTTAAAGTTAAGCCGTGTGAATGTTTAAAGTTAAGCCTTGTGAATGTTTAAAGTGAAGCCTTGTGAACATTTAAACTGAAGCCTTGTGGATATTTAAATTTAAGCCGTGTGAATGTTTAAAGTAAAGCCTTGTGAATGTTTAAAGTGAAGCCTTGTGAACATTTAAAGTGAAGCCTTGTGGATATTTAAAGTTAAGCCGTGTGAACATTTAAAGTTAAGCCTTGTGGATATTTAAAGTTAAGCCGTGTGAATGTTTAAAGTTAAGCCTTGTGAATGTTTAAAGTTAAGCCGTGTGAATGTTTAAAGTTAAGCCTTGTGAATGTTTAAAGTGAAGCCTTGTGAACATTTAAAGTTAAGCCTTGTGGATATTTAAAGTCAAGCCTTGTGGATATTTAAAGTTAAGCCTTGTGAACATTTAAAGTTAAGCCTTGTGGATATTTAAAGTTAAGCCTTGTGGATATTTAAAGTTAAGCCTTGTGAACATTTAAAGTTAAGCCTTGTGAACATTTAAAGTTAAGCCTTGTGAACATTTAAAGTTAAGCCTTGTGAACATTTAAAGTTAAGCCTTGTGGATATTTAAAGTTAAGCCTTGTGGATATTTAAAGTTAAGCCTTGTGGATATTTAAAGTTAAGCCTTGTGAACATTTAAAGTTAAGCCTTGTGAACATTTAAAGTTAAGCCTTGTGAACATTTAAAGTTAAGCCTTGTGAACATTTAAAGTTAAGCCTTGTGAACATTTAAAGTTAAGCCGTGTGAACATTTAAAGTTAAGCCTTGTGGATATTTAAAGTTAAGCCTTGTGAACATTTAAAGTTAAGCCTTGTGAACATTTAAAGTTAAGCCTTGTGGATATTTAAAGTTAAGCCTTGTGAATATTTAAAGTTAAGCCTTGTGAACATTTAAAGTTAAGCCTTGTGGATATTTAAAGTTAAGCCTTGTGAACATTTAAAGTTAAGCCTTGTGAACATTTAAAGTTAAGCCTTGTGGATATTTAAAGTTAAGCCTAGTGAATATTTAAAGTTAAGCCTAGTGAATATTTAAAGTTAAGCCTAGTGAATATTTAAAGTTAAGCCTTGTGGATATTTAAAGTTAAGCCTAGTGAATATTTAAAGTTAAGCCTAGTGAATATTTAAAGTTAAGCCTTGTGAATATTCAAAGTTAAGCCTAGTGAATATTTAAAGTTAAGCCTAGTGAATATTTAAAGTTAAGCCTAGTGAATATTTAAAGTTAAGCCTAGTGAATATTTAAAGTTAAGCCTTGTGAATATTTAAAGTTAAGCCTTGTGAATGTTTAAAGTTAAGCCTTGTGAATGTCTTAAGTTAAGCCTTGTGAATATTTAAAGTTAAGCCTAGTGAATATTTAAAGTTAAGCCTAGTGAATATTTAAAGTTAAGCCTTGTGGATATTTAAAGTTAAGCCTAGTGAATATTTAAAGTTAAGCCTAGTGAATATTTAAAGTTAAGCCTAGTGAATATTTAAAGTTAAGCCTTGTGAATATTTAAAGTTAAGCCTTGTGAATATTTAAAGTTAAGCCTTGTGAATGTTTAAAGTTAAGCCTTGTGAATGTCTAAAGTTAAGCCTTGTGAATATTTAAAGTTAAGCCTAGTGAATATTTAAAGTTAAGCCTAGTGAATATTTAAAGTTAAGACTAGTGAATATTTAAAGTTAAGCCTAGTGAATATTTAAAGTTAAGCCTAGTGAATATTTAAATTAAGCCTTGTGGATATTTAAAGTTAAGCCGTGTGAATGTTTAAAGTTAAGCCTTGTGGATATTTAAAGTTAAGACTTGTGGATATTTAAAGTTAAGCCTTGTGGATATTTAAAGTTAAGCCTTGTGGATATTTAAAGTTAAGCCTTGTGGATATTTAAAGTTAAGCCTTGTGGATATTTAAAGTTAAGCCTTGTGGATATTTAAAGTTAAGCCTTGTGAATATTTAAAGTTAAGCCTTGTGAACATTTAAAGTTAAGCCTTGTGAACATTTAAAGTTAAGCCTAGTGAATATTTAAAGTTAAGCCTTGTGAATATTTAAAGTTAAGCCTAGTGAATATTTAAAGTTAAGCCTAGTGAATATTTAAAGTTAAGCCTTGTGGATATTTAAAGTTAAGCCTAGTGAATATTTAAAGTTAAGCCTAGTGAATATTTAAAGTTAAGCCTTGTGAATATTTAAAGTGAAGCCTAGTGAATATTTAAAGTTAAGCCTTGTGAATATTTAAAGTTAAGCCTAGTGAATATTTAAAGTTAAGCCTTGTGGATATTTAAAGTTAAGCCTAGTGAATATTTAAAGTTAAGCCTAGTGAATATTTAAAGTTAAGCCTTGTGAATATTTAAAGTTAAGCCTAGTGAATATTTAAAGTTAAGCCTAGTGAATATTTAAAGTTAAGCCTAGTGAATATTTAAAGGTAAGCCTTGTGAATATTTAAAGTTAAGCCTTGTGAATATTTAAAGTTAAGCCTTGTGAATGTTTAAAGTTAAGCCTTGTGAATGTTTAAAGTTAAGCCTTGTGAATATTTAAAGTTAAGCCTTGTGAATGTTTAAAGTGAAGCCTTGTGAACATTTAAAGTTAAGCCTTGAGAATGTTTAAAGTTAAGCCTTGTGAATGTTTAAAGTGAAGCCTTGTGAACATTTAAAGTGAAGCCTTGTGGATATTTAAAGTTAAGCCGTGTGAATGTTTAAAGTTAAGCCTTGTGAATGTTTAAAGTGAAGCCTTGTGAACATTTAAACTGAAGCCTTGTGGATATTTAAATTTAAGCCGTTTGAATGTTTAAAGTTAAGCCTTGTGAATGTTTAAAGTGAAGCCTTGTGAACATTTAAAGTGAAGCCTTGTGAACATTTAAAGTGAAGCCTTGTGGATATTTAAAGTTAAGCCGTGTGAATGTTTAAAGTTAAGCCTTGTGAATGTTTAAAGTTAAGCCGTGTGAATGTTTAAAGTAAAGCCTTGTGAATGTTTAAAGTGAAGCCTTGTGAACATTTAAAGTGAAGCCTTGTGGATATTTAAAGTTAAGCCGTGTGAACATTTAAAGTTAAGCCTTGTGGATATTTAAAGTTAAGCCGTGTGAATGTTTAAAGTTAAGCCTTGTGAATGTTTAAAGTTAAGCCGTGTGAATGTTTAAAGTTAAGCCTTGTGAATGTTTAAAGTGAAGCCTTGTGAACATTTAAAGTTAAGCCTTGTGGATATTTAAAGTCAAGCCTTGTGGATATTTAAAGTTAAGCCTTGTGAACATTTAAAGTTAAGCCTTGTGGATATTTAAAGTTAAGCCTTGTGGATATTTAAAGTTAAGCCTTGTGAACATTTAAAGTTAAGCCTTGTGAACATTTAAAGTTAAGCCTTGTGAACATTTAAAGTTAAGCCTTGTGGATATTTAAAGTTAAGCCTTGTGGATATTTAAAGTTAAGCCTTGTGGATATTTAAAGTTAAGCCTTGTGAACATTTAAAGTTAAGCCTTGTGAACATTTAAAGTTAAGCCTTGTGAACATTTAAAGTTAAGCCTTGTGAACATTTAAAGTTAAGCCTTGTGAACATTTAAAGTTAAGCCGTGTGAACATTTAAAGTTAAGCCTTGTGGATATTTAAAGTTAAGCCTTGTGGATATTTAAAGTTAAGCCTTGTGAATATTTAAAGTTAAGCCTTGTGAACATTTAAAGTTAAGCCTTGTGGATATTTAAAGTTAAGCCTTGTGAACATTTAAAGTTAAGCCTTGTGAACATTTAAAGTTAAGCCTTGTGGATATTTAAAGTTAAGCCTTGTGAACATTTAAAGTTAAGCCTTGTGAACATTTAAAGTTAAGCCTTGTGGATATTTAAAGTTAAGCCTTGTGAACATTTAAAGTTAAGCCTTGTGAACATTTAAAGTGAAGCCTTGTGAACATTTAAAGTGAAGCCTTGTGAACATTTAAAGTTAAGCCTTGTGGACATTTAAAGTTAAGCCTTGTGGACATTTGAAGTGAAGCCTTGTGAATATTTAAAGTTAAGCCTTGTGAACATTTAAAGTTAAGCCTTGTGAACATTTAAAGTTAAGCCTTGTGGACATTTAAAGTTAAGCGTTGTGGACATTTAAAGTGAAGCCTTGTGGACATTTAAAGTGAAGCCTTGTGGATATTTAAAGTTAAGCCTCGTGAATGTTTGTTTGTTTTGTATCTCTATCTGTTCCGATGACAGAGCAAAGACTAACAATGAGGTCAAAGTAAAGGTCATAGGATTAAACTCACCTTCCACTGTGGCGGACAGAGACAATAGAAGTCGTTGTACAGGTCAATGCACGATCCACCATTCAGACACTGACCGCCACTGGCACATTCGTTGATTGTAAGGTTCTGACAAAATTATAATACAGTGTCAGTGCCTAGTAAGTGTGTATCACTAAATCGATGTGCTTATCTTGCTACTACATGCATTTCAGAAATGTAAATACCAAGAACGAATTCGCTATTGATTCCAAAGGGTACATTTCAGCACTAACACCATAAGCAATGAATATAATTTAAGTTAATTTAAGTTGTTATTTGACGGAAGTGGTAATGGTTATATGATGTCCATTTTCTAACGGCATGCGTCTTAAATAGCCTATGATACCCAGCCCAAGTCCTGGACTCTAGGTGTGGCTTAGATATTGGGTCCGCCGAAACAGTTATCACTGACAGGCGCCTAAATCAAGTAAGCTTTTGGCAGCAGAAACATATGACGCCTTGTGGCTATGCACAAACTAGAGAAAGGCTTCGGGAATCAACCCTGAGCTAGCGATCTTTAGGCAGCCTAAAGCACACAGTGCTGCATCCTGACAGAACCTGTGACTCTAGTGATCCCTTAGTCTTGAATACCTGCAGTTCCTTTGTAAACATCATCTGCGTGGAGAGGGAAGGGAGTTAACTAATGTGTGGGTTACAAAATAGCTACCATAGTTAATGCCCATGTGTTCATCTTATTTGTAGAGAAAATGTAAAATCGCTCCACGACTGGTGGAGGTAAAGGGTAATTTAAGTTAATCACTCTGATAATCTTATACATACTCGTACGAGTCCTTCAAATCTTGTCTCCAATGCCTGGATCTGTTGATTCAAAAAAAAAAAAAAAAAAAGCAAAATAGCGTAGCAAGTATTAAGCTTTTATAAACAAAAAAAATTTTTTTAGCTGAACGCTAGATCTAAATTTATGCCAATATATTGTTTCGTTTAGTTCTTTACTAAGATATTTAGAAACAGTATTTCGACAAATTTAAACTATAATTATTGATAAGCATTGAGTGAATAGATACCCTGAGATTTAATGTGGCATTTAGATTCTGCACTTGTGCCAGACGGCGTCGCAAATCCTCCAAATTGCTAGTCTGTGGAGTCAAAGATTTAAACAGCAACTTGATCACAATCAAAGAAGAAATTAATTAAAAAAAAAAATAAGTCCCGTCATTACGTTCACATTATATATTGAACTCAACATTCTTACTGTAGTAGACTTTGACAAAAAAGAAAATAATTGCCAGAAAAGGACGTTGAACTCTCGACATTCGCGTTATGGACGCGAAGCTCTATCAACTTCGCCACCCAGTACGAAATCTTGTATTTCCTTCAAACTTCCAGTTTCCTGATTCCACCTACGAACAGTGGCGTAGCTAAGGATTTGGGAGCCCGGGGGGGCTTGAACTCTTTAGGGGCCTTTGCATTTTGACATTTGACATCATAACATGAGATAATGTAGTAGTCTGTGGGTTTTCTTTTCATTTTATTTGCAGGTGCGGGTGAGCAGCTTGCTTTTTGATTTTGTCTTAGCACCAAGCACCCAGTGGTGCGGCAAGCTGTGGCGGGATAGCACTTTATTGTCCGAGGGCTGCTCGGCTTAAGGCAGGCAGTAGCTATCCAGTGAGGCTAAAAAGCCCCTCCTACCGTCAAGAGTGGTCCCTGGCGTTATGTAGTAGTATTAAATGTAAAAACAAATTTCGGACACTCCTAGGAGGGTCCGCCTCAAGTGGGGGCCCCGGGGAGGGGGTCAAATTTGTACCCCCCTCACTCCATCCTAGCTTCGCCACTGCGCGCGAAGAACGTGTAGGTTAAAGTAAATTTAAGTAGTCAAGTTCTCCTTTCAGACCTTGCGACCTAGAGGGCAGATGATGTAATCTGTTTCTGTGGCTAACCGTTAACGAGGGTGTCATGTGGCCAGCACAATTACTAACCGCATTTACTTTTTCAATTACTTTTTACTAATATCAGATACCCATTAGAGCTGGAAGGCCTCAAAAAAAAAAATAAAAAATCCCGAAATTAAAAATCCCAATCTTCACCAGGATTTGACACCGGGTCTCCCGGTTCGGAAGCCTAGCGCTTAACCGCTCAACCACCTCGCCTAATATTTAAAAAAACGTGTTAGGTGGTCCATAAATATTATTTCTTGTATTTTCCTAGTGACTTTTTTACAAATACTTACGCTTGTGTTGGTCAACCGTGAGAGCGACCTGGAAGTTCGAGAGAGATTCCGCTTGGCGCCATTTAGGTCACTTCTTAAACTCAGGAGCTGTGCGTCAAGCTGAGAAATGAAAAGTCATGTAAATAAAGATTCTTTTTTTTTCCTAAAATGTTTCGTCGCGATTAGAAAACTGTAGCTATACGAAATATTGTAACATTGATTTAACAAAGGATATAAAAAATTTAAAATTAGAATAAAATCTTAAAATAATATACAACGAGTGTCATCGCAATTGAATCTGAAACTGTCAGGTAGAGTTGAGACTAGGCTTTAAAAACTCTAGGCCAGCTAGAGCGTACAAGTGCTCCCTCCCACCGGGCCTGATTGAACAGACTGTTCTGTCTGGAAGAGGGTCTTACAAGTGTCTAGATACACTCTAAATTTCCAGTGACTCGGTCACTCCGGACTTGTGGACTAGAGACGCGGCCGGAGGCCGAGAACACCGGGAACCACTGTCATTTTCCTTTTCTTTATCAGAATACCCCTCAGGCACTCCCACGGGAGTCTTGTTTGGCTACCCATTAGACCTAATCGTTTCCTTTTAGGACCATTTCCACCCGGGCGTCACTGAGAGGCAGGGTAGCATGCCCGGTCATCGCAACCCAAGACAAGGAACCAGTGATTGATCACGTTGATGACAACACAGATGTGACGTAGATATCATTCGTTGTGTGTTTAAGGTGAACAGACGCAGGATGTGACCTACAGTAGTCTGCCGGTGGTCGATTTAAATTTTCTTTTTTTTTGAAACTTATATCAACTCACTTTTTCTGTCTGGGAAAAAAAATTAAATAAGAAATAAAAAATTATTTCTCTCACACCAGTCCTCGAATCGGGTGTAAAATTTGAACAATCAGTCATTGGCGTAGACAACACATAAATCAATAACAAAAATGAAATAACCAATAAATCAATTTATTGTTGTTTATTAATTATTTTGTTCAAGATCGAAACATTGAAATAACTTCTACATTATTGACCAGGCATAGTTGTAAGTGTGTAGTTCTACCCATTGGATGGGCTTGTTTTGTTTGTTTTTAAAGATTTGTTTATATTTTACTTCTTTGTCGTCTGCGGCTTTTAGGAAGTTGTTTCCCTTTAGGTCTTAAATGCGTCTACAGTCTCGAAAGTAGTGTGTGACCAATATATCATTGGTTGTTGGACTTGATGAGTCTACAATATTCTTACAGAAATAAAAATCATTCCTTCCTAGAACAAACTTATTAGAAAGGGATGGCGGCGGATAAGGTTCAAACTCGGGACAACTGGGACGATAGTCTTGAGTGCATATCACTCCACAATGCAGCCATCCTTTTACCATATTGACTAAAAAGACAACTCCGGTTTTCTTTACTAAAGCTACACAAAACCTGTAATTTTACTGTATAAACAGTCTGTAAACCTTTACTTTTAGTAAAATTACTAAATTTAGAAATCCTCCAGGACAGAAGACTTAAAAGTAAAGTAGCCATTATACATTAAAAAAACAGAATAAATACAAAAACAAAATCTAATAAAATACTCAGAAAGACACAAAGATAAAGGCACATTCCTCATTCCATATGCTAGGACAAATTTGTACAAATGCTCCTTCTTCCCTAGTGCTATTAGGGCATGGAATGGGTTGCCTGAGCTAGCCAGGAAAGCCAGTGACTAGGCAGAATTTAAGTCATTGGTGAACATGCATGACTAGATGCATAACTCGTAGGACGTAGTCATCTCCTTTTTTGAAGTAACGTCTGTATTTTATAAGATAAGATAAGGTAGTGCATATTGATACTTACAGCTATCGTTCTGTTATTTAGACTGGAGATGCTCATGTTATGCGATGTGATCTGGTAATAACAATATATAAAATAATATGTAGTATGCACATATTGAAAAATATTATAATAAAATAAAATAGATAGAGTATAACAATAACATAATACAGAATTTATTATAATGAAAACTAACAGTAGTACAATTATAATGATGATTGGATAGAGAAATATTTATACAGAGCAAGCTATTCAATTTATCCGGTGTATAAAAAAAAAACAAAAAAAAAAACGGAAGTATTTATACACCAAGTGTTAATATGAATCATATATTTTTATTAATTTTTGTTTTTGCACTTGTAAGCACTTGTACCCGCTATTTTTACCACAAAGTAAAACTAACCAAAAAAAAATAAGGGGGGGGGGTCACGTACGAAATATAATATAGATTGAACGGACCTCATTCACCAATCGTAAACAAACAACATTTAGTCACGTGATCTTATTGATAAAAACAGCGGGAAAAAAAACTGTCACGTGACAGCCATCATGAATTAAACATGAGATCGTAAATTATATAGAAGAGATCGAGCGCCACGTGGCTAAATGTTGTTTGTTTACGGTTGGTGAATGAGGTCCATTGAAAAGTCATACGAACGAGTAACTTTTTTATTTTTATCCGCCGGGGTGGGGGGGGGAGATAAGTGAAAGCGCTACTAAATTAACGGGCTTAAAACAGTGGCGTAACTAAGGGGGGGGGGGGATGGGGGGGGGGAGAATTTTAAAATCCCCCCGGGCCCCCACCTAGGGGGGGCCCCCAAACGGGTGTCCGAAATTTATTTGTAAATACATAAATTAATATATTTGATTGACAAATAGTGTCAACGGGTGTCTTTTTTTAATCAACATTTATGGATTAAATTTATCACAAAGACTAAACCTAGATATTTTAAAAATATTTTTGCCGCACAGATCAGTTTTTAAAGATATACAGGATGGCATTATTCCATTATAAACTTTGTTGCCACGAATAAAACTGCATGATATACAGCGAATTCCAGGTATCTTGTTACCTTTACTAAAAATAGATATAAATGGCGAGTATTATATGGCTACACTAATTAACCTTGAAGCAAAATTTACAGAATCGAGTATAACTAAAAGTTATTCTTAACAATGCTAAAATTGTCCATTATTCGGGTTTGGCGTCTATAATTTCAGAATTGAACTTCACACTCGAGTTATTACCCCTTTATTCATCTTTCCTCAATCCAATGGAAACTCTCTCTTTTTATTTACATCTAATGATCTAATTCTTTTGCTTTCGCACAAAACATAACAAAAAATAATGACGTAATATCATATAATATTAATACATCCTTCCTATTGAAGTTATTATCACACCCTTCCTTTTAAAGTTCTTAATAGTGATATCTACTAGCAGGGCCGGCCCTAGCATTTGCGGGGCCCTATGCGAAACGGATCGCGCGGGGCCTAGTCTGGGTAGGGATAAGCATAATGTCAAAATTATTATTTTTTGAATTAGAAAATAGGCCTACTTTCGTCTTTGCAATAAATTTTTATCAAATGAAAGCTCGCAGCCTCACAATGCCACTTTTTATTTATTGGCACCCCAAAACGTCAATTTCGTCTATTCTTCAGGAGATTTGAATAAATTCAAAAAAAGTTCAGGACTTTATCGTATATTTTGCCTTTTCATGAGATTTCCTGGAGGCCCTGAAAAATCAGGAGGTCGCGAAAACCCTGTTATTTTATGTACGTTATAATTGTTTAATTTAATAATGTACACTTGGAATTAGCGCGGGGCCTATGAAGGCGCGGCGCCCACTGC